>NW_004524630.1:5416124-5417203 GCF_000260255.1 Octodon degus
AATTAAAACAATACTGAAATTCCATTGTCACCCTAGAAAGAATGGCTAGCATCAAGAAATCAGACAATAACACATGGCAGAAGGACTGTGGGCAAAAAGGAACCCTTCTCTGTTGCTGGTGGGCGAGCAGACTGGTGCAGTCTCGGTGGAAATCGTTGCAGAGATTCCTCAAAAGAGTAAAACTAGAGGTTCTACTTGACCCAGCCCTTCTCCTTTCTGGTATCTTCCTGAATCAGTTGCATTTTAAAACCTATTTATAACTCTGCAATTCTTTCTCTTTGAGGGAGAAGCTCCTCATTTAAAGTTAGCTCTGACTTGGGCAAGTTGTCTTACAGCTCAGAAATCTGGGTGCATAACTAAGATCAGAGTACAAACAATACATTTCCGTAAGATTACTGTGAGGTTGATTACAATGACACTTGACAAATGTCCCTGCAACTGCCCACCACACAGCTTCTTGTATACATTACCTGTATTTCTCATCTGATTTTAGGATTCATCATTGCTCCTCAGGGATTATTAAGAATAATTCTGTCTTTTTGTCTATTTCCTTATCTTAATTTCTTTTTTATTATAATTTTCTTTTATTTTGGAGAGTAAAAACAAAAGCAAGAAAAACAAAAGCAAAGACAGAAACAGGATAACATACAATACATATATTACAGATTTTTGAAATGAGAATAGTTGATTAACAATGAATGATATATTATCTATTTTTATCATCAAATCTGTTGCTCAGACTAACAGATATAGTTATGCAAGATGAGACATATGATTGAATATTACCACATGCTTTCAAGAGATCTTAATATTTTGTTCTTGTCTCTGTTTTTCTTTTATTACCTTTTTCTTTTTTCCCCCATAATATTATTGAGAAATAAATAGCAAACAGACAGTTTCAAATCAAATTAGTAGGATAGTTCCAATAATTAACACATTGCATACTGCCTTCCTAGTGGTTATTCGCTGTACAAGATGCAGACATGATATCCTATTTACAAACACCATTAGAACAAATCACTCTATTCATTAAGAGAATGTAACTATATATCTATCCTAACCACTTCGAATACACAGAT
>NW_004524630.1:5418124-5435353 GCF_000260255.1 Octodon degus
AGAAATCTGACCATATACAACATTGTTGTAGGACAGTCCCGCAACACTCCTTTTCCTGTCTCCTGCCTTCATTCACCACCCCCTTTGGCACCTGTGAACTAAGCAACTGCACTGAAGATGGCAATGTGTAATAGTAGGTTCATGCTTGGAGTGTCTGTCATCCTGGTCTTCTGAATACGGGCTGCTTGTCATGACAAGCCAGCTGCTGCCGTGCTGTCTCTCGGGTAGATGATTGTTTATTACCTTTTTCTAAAAAAAATTTACTTTAAAGAGAGTATAGTAATAATTGATATGACATTAGAAATGGAACACAATTAGAAGACCAAGATGACAGGTATTTCAAGCATATTTTTATATTATATAATGCTATCCTCAATGTAGTTGTTTAGTTAGCAGTTACCTGTATACAGAGATATTCAAGGTGAGAATTCTACATATTTATTGCTATTTTCATTAAACTGATGGAAATTCTTAGTGCAATCACCTTATCCATCTTATATATATATATGCTTGCATGTTTTTGCCCCTCCCATTTCCCCTATCTTTTGTCCTTTCCTCTTTGTTATTCAATGTCTAAGTTCCATTGCTTTCTGTTTAACTGTATCTGTTATAATTTTCAGGTTTTATTTCTTCTTTTGGGTTCGTACACAAGGGAGACAATATGATATTTACACATGTGGGTCTGATTTATTTCACTTATGAGTGTGGCCTCAAGTTGCATCTACTTACCTATGAAGGCTTCCAGTTTATTTTTCTTTATAGTTGAGTAATACTCCCTTGTAGAAAAATACCACATGTTTTTCATACATTCCTCAGGTGAAGGGCTTTTTGGTTGTTTCCAATATTTGACTATCACAAATTGTGCTGCTATAAACATAAGTGCACATATATCACTATGACATGATGTTTTAAGTTATTTTGGGAAAATTCCCAGAAGGGGAATAGCTGGATTGAATGGAATTTCCAGTCCTAATTTTTTGAGGAGTCTCCACACTGATTTCTGTAATGGTTGTACAACTCTACATTCCCACCAGCAATGGTGAAGGATTCCTATTTCTCCTGCAGCCTCTCCAGCATTTGTTGTTAATTGATTTCTTTATTGTAGCCATTCTTTCTGGGGTGAGATGGTATCTCAATGTTATTTCAATTTGCATTTCTCAAATGGCCATAGATGTAGAGCATTTTTTTCAGGTATTTATTTGTCTTTTGTGTTTCTTCCTCTGAGAAGTGTGTATTTATCTCTGATGCCTATTTTTGGGTTGGTCTTTAAATTTTGGGGCCCTAATCGTTTTTAGTTCTTTATATATTCTAGATAGAACACTTGTCTGAGTGATTATTGGTTAAGGTTTCTTCCAAATTTGTGGGTTGTATTTTTACTCTGTTGGTGATTTCTTTTAATGTGCAGAAACTTCTCAATAAGAGGAAGTCCCAGTTGTTGATAATTTCAAGTATTTGCTGGGAAGTTTGATTTTTGTTCATGAATTGCTCACTTATCCCTAGATCTTCAAGATTTCCACCTACTTTTGTCTTTCAGGAGAGTTAGTGTTTCTGTTTTAATGGTTAGATCTTTAATCCATTTTGACTTTAATTTAGTGCATGGTGATAGAACTCTCTACTGAATTTATAAATTCTAGGAGCTTCTTGGTGGAGTTATTTTTTGGAGGGTCTTCCAAGCAGAGTATCATGACATCTGCAAAAAACAATAGTTTAAGTGCTATTCATATTCCTTTTATGTCTTTCTCTTGTCTAATAGCTCCAGCTAATTCCAGAACTATATGAACAGGGGTGATGATAGAAGACATCCTTGTCTTGTACCAGATCTGAGAATAAAAGATTTCAGTTTTTGCCCTTTTAGAATTATGTTAGCTGATGGATTGTCAGAGATGGCTTTTATCAGAGTGAAATAGAAGCCATCTGTTTCATTTTTTGTCAGGCTTCAATCATGAATGAGTGTTGGACTTTTTCAAAAGCCTTTTCTGCATCAATTGAGATGATCATGTGGTTTTTGGATTTGGCTTTATTGATATGGTGTATTATATTTATAGATTCGTGTGTGTTGAACTATCCTTGCATCTCTGGGATAAGTCCTACCTGGTCATGATGTATAATCTTCTTAATGATTTGCTGTATTCTATTTGCTACCTTATTAATGATTTTTGCATCTATGTTCATGAGGGAGACTGGCCTGTACTTTTCTTTTTTGATTTAATCTTTTTCTGGTTTTGGTATCAGTATAATACTTGCCTCTAGGAATGATTTTGGGTGGATTGCTTCTTTTTCAAATTCATTTAAGAGTTTGAGGAGTATGGGATTATATCTTCCATAAATTTCTTGTAGAATTCAGCTGTGAATTCATCAAGACCTAGGCTTTTCTTTGTCAGTAAGTTTTATTTAATCATTTAAATTTTTAATTTCATTAGCTGTAATTGACTTATTGAGAGTTCTTATATCTTTTTGATTCAGGTTTCATAATTTGTACCTTTCTAGGAATCTGTCTATTTCTTCTGTGTTTTTGATTTTGTGAGAGTAAAGATTTTCAAAGTAGCTATTGATTTTCCGAATTTCCTCAGGGCCTGTGGTAGTTTTGCTCTTCTCATTCCTTATTGCTTGATTTTGAGTTTTTTCTTTTCTCTTTTTGATGAGGTTAACAAGGAGTCTAACAATTTTATTTAACCTTTCAAAGAACCTTTTACAAAAAATATTTTGAAGCTTTTTGTTTCATTCATTTTTTGTATTGTTTTCATTGTCTCAGTTGCATTAATTTCTGCTCTAATCTTTATGATTTCTTATTTTTGGGCTTTAGGTTTGGTTTGTTGTTTTTTTAGATGCTCAAGGTTATGTTTTTTAGATGCTCACCATTATGGAATTTATCTATTCCAGTTCTGTTTTCCTAATGTGTGAGTTCATGGCTATAAATTGCCCTCTAAGAGTAGCTTTCCCTGCATCCCACAAATTCCAATAAGTTCTACTTGAATTTTTGTTGTAGATATTGTTTAATTTTTTGTTTAATTTCATGTGTAACTCATTGGTTGCTGAGGAGGTGTTATTTAATTTCCATGTGTTCTTTTGTGATTTCTTTTGTCATTAATTTCCAGTATCACTGCACTCTGGTCAGCTAACATGCATGGGATTATTTCTGTTTTCTTTCATATACTTAAGCATGGCTATGAACTAGTTTGTGTTCTATTTTAGCAAATGTCCCATGTGCAGCTAACAAAAATGTGTATTCAGCTGTGGTTGGGTGGAACACTTCATATATGTCCCCTAAGTTCATTTGTTTAAAGGTCTGCTTCAGTTCTGCTACCTCTTTGCTAATTTTTTGTCTGCTTGACCTATCTTTTGGGGATAAGGAGGAGTCAAGAACAGGTTAGTAGGGCAGTTACAATAATAAATACATTGCATATTGTTGCCTTTGTAGCAGTTATTCAGAGGACAAGATGCAGACATGATATTTTGTTTAAACAATATTAGTACAAACCTTTCTTCTCAGTAAATTAAGATGAAGTAGCTGCTTATCTATCATAAGTATCTTCTGTGTACATATATTTTTTTCTGTCTTTTCTTTTCACAAGAAAACAGTCCTTTATACTTTTGCAAAGTTAGTAACACATGACACAAACTTGCCTAGTGACTAATAGCTGACCTTAACCAGACAGGATTTGACTGACCTTATCAGATAGCAAAAGTTGCATTTTAGGTTATATAGGTCTTGCTTTAACTTGGTCTTAACCATCCAGCAGAAAAGTGTAACTATGAGGTATGAAAAGTAAAGATATATTAATATGCTTAGTTATAAAAGGCTCAAGTTAACAACTTCTGAAAACTGTTAGTTGTGCTGATGACTCACTAGTATTACGGAGTATTGCACTATATTGAGTTATTTTGCTGAACTCAAGGACTTACAATCTTTGGACTGGCGTCAAGTGTGAAAAGGTGCTTTAAAGACTTCTCTAAATACAGCATCTCTAAATGCAATGGAACATCCAGCTCTGACAAAACAAAACAAAAAAGGGGGACATGTTGGGAGCCATGGTCAGCTAAGAAATTGATCAAACGTATGTAAGTGGGACTAGGCCTCAGTGCCTAAGGAAAATAAGCTACCTCAGTCCTGAGATAAATAGCCTATCTCTGGAATTATTTGTCCTGAATTTTCACCCAACCACATTCTCTTCATGCTTTGAAGTGCAGGCTAAATGCCCGCACCTCTCCCAATGCCCATGTGCTCTCCCTTCCTCTCCCCTCATTGACCACACCCTGTGACACGGGAACAATACCTCTCCTTTGCTTCCACGGAGCCTTACCTGGGTGTGCCTGTGGGTGAAGTTTTCCTTTGTTGAATCTGTTGATGAATATTGTTACATTTTGACCTTTCTCAAGGGTGCAGCTTTACAGTGAACATGTGGTAGGTGGGATTAAAAGTCTTGAAAATAATGATGATAATAATAATGTGAATCAATCATATTAGTTAGTATTGGAAACATTAGCATCAAATTATCATTTTCTGGCATAAAATGGAATGATTTTTTCTGGAATGATTTTTAAGATACTGAGCAGAATTTCAACTATTGAGGAGAAAGGCTATATGCATGCAGAGATGCACTGAAGACATTTTCTTTTTACTGTACTCCCTTTGTTCCAAGATATCATAATTCCACTGCATTGAATAGGCAAAAGTAACTATCATGGACTTCCAGTTTGTGTCAACCTCAAACATACATGGTGTTAGGTAGGCGGTGAGGGCTTCGGGAGGTGATTGAAGAACTGCATTCCGTGGGGCCCTTAGGACAGCATTAGATCCTTCCTGACAGAGACTTGCATGGATTCAGCTTGGCTTCGGCTATCTTGACTTGTAACCTCCATGATTTCTCCTGAGCATCTCAAACCAGTTCCCTAGCCAACTACAAATAGATAATACCACTGAAGTGGTGTGTGGCTCTCTATAACCAAATTATAGCTTCATGGATGTTTCTAATTCTTTGATATTATCTTAAACTAAACCAGGTACAACCAGCTAGGGGCAAGTCACTTTATCCTAACCCATAAATACACTCCTCTTCCTAACCCAACTGCAAGGACTCAGTTAGTCTTGCTACCATACAAGATCACCTATCATCAGTAAGTTCTCCAATAAATAGCACTCTTTTTTAAAATTGCACTCTTGTGTTATTCTAAATCTGCCTATCTCTATTTCTTTCATCTCATAGTATCTTAAAGTTAGATTTCATTCACTAGAACCAAGTTCTTCTTGAGAAAGACTCCAGTAAGCTCTCAAAATAGAAGGATGCAAAAGGAAGCCAACAGTCTTCAGTTTAGAGCAGACTAGAACCTTCACGAGAGCCCAACCAGGCTAGGCATCCGTCATGGACTTTCAGTCTCCAGAATGTAAGCTGGCTGGGCTGTGGTAAGCTGCTACAGCATCTTGAAATCGCTTTATACACACCAGAGCTATCTCTTTCATCCTCTGACCTGCTTAAAAAAACTCACAGGAGATGGAACTTACCTGCAACCCTCCCCAAATCTTTGCCCACTGTGTAATGTCTATAGCCCCTCTGTCCTGTCCTCTTGCTGCAGAGGTGGCATTTTTCTCTCTTCCACTGTGAGCTGCTTGTTGTCCTTTGTGTCAGCCCAGGTTCCTGTGCCCAGTCATGTGCAGCATCCTCTCCATGGTACCTTGAATGGTTCCATAAACTACTGTGAAAGGGGTGAGGTTGTCCTGTGCACAGCTGTGTTCTCCTTTATAACTTGTGTTCTTTCAGGCAGAGAAGTTGGCTGCGAGGTGCAGCAGCACGTATGAAGTGCTTCCCACTGACGTGCTGGGAATAAGTCATCATTCTTGTCTATATGGCAGGGCTCATGTAACACTGGCTTTAGATATGCTTTTGTTTTGTATCCTTCGATTGCTCTTCCTTTTTTCTGGCAATGAGGTAGAATATGCTCCCAGACCTGGTTACCCAGAGAGCGATGGAAATGCCTTCTGTTCATTTGCTTTACAAAATAAAAGCATCATTAGTCTAAAATGAATTTGGTTTTCAATTTGTTTCAAGTTGTCATTTCAGCATCCTGTCCTTATGCTAGCCAAGTGCTTTTCAGAAGCCAATCCTTGCTTATCTCATATTACAATGAAGAACTGAGATCTAGTCTCCAGGGAAAATATGTCTATGAAGCAGTCAGGGCCAGGCATTAGCAAGGATTATGAGACTCCATGAACACTTAGAGCTTGTGACATGGTGGCAGTTGATAAGCGTATTATAAACAAAACAAGCTTGAAAACCAAATTGCAAAATGAGGGAAATGGCTTTAGAGGAACCTAGAGAGAGTTAAGGTTTCTGTGTGATGCATGAGAGGATACACTGACTTCCTAATACAATTCACAACCTTGTCTGTCTGGTTGCATGCATTTAGGACCAAAATGAGATTCAACTCAGCACCGTGGGAACACCAGTGAGCACCTGTGTGTGTGTGTGTGTGTGTGTGTGTGTGTGTGTGTGTGTGTGTGTGTCTAGTGGGACACATAGAGAAATTGAGAAGGAAGATGAAGAGCAAAGACAGACCTGTACTTCTGCATGATCTTTGTATATTAAATCATGAGAATATTTTATCTGTATGTAGAAACATGTATAAAATACCCAGAAGTAGAGGATCAAAGATAGGTGCTTTCTATTGGGGAAAGCTAGAAAAGATAATGGGGATTTTTTTTCCTCAATAGAATAACAGAGTAGTTCAAGTAAATAATCTCTTACCTGAACTTTCCTGAAAAGGCATAGGAGAAATTATTTTGCTTAAGTATTCGACTGCTCTTTCTCCATTTATGTCCCTAAGTCAATCTGCTGTCACAGGGTATATGTTGCAAGCAAAACATAGGTTTCCAGGTAGTTTGTAAACACAAAAGAACTGTTCCACTCTAATGCATCACCATTTCTCTGTTGCCAAGAGTGACTCAGCAGCCATCCGAGGAGAAGTTGTACCTACCAGTAAGTCAATCAGTGTCACACTGCAACAGCTTTTAAATAATCCTGCGAAGGATCCTGGCCCACTTCACGGTGGCTGATGGAGGAGTAATAAGGATGACAGCTGCGCCACAGGGGCCTTTCCCTCAGCACACCCAAGTTCATGAGGCTGTCTTTAGCCATGAGACTTGAATCTCCTTCTTTTTGCCCAGAGAATTTCTTTCAAATTTCCACTCAGATATCATTCATTCTAGGAATCCCAGACTACCCTCCCTCCGTCCTTTCACAAAGGGACATCCCTTTGCTTATACCCTTTTAAAAACATTTTATAAATTAATAGTGTTGATACTCTCATGACTGTAAGCATGAGTTCAAAAGTAGATATATGTTTTTTTTTTGGTACTGGGGATTGAAATGAGAGAATGGTTTGTTTTTATTTGATATCTTAACCTTTTGCCCAGTGCCCAGCGGCAGTGAGATGTTTAGCAATTAATCAGTAACTAGGATGAATTTTTGACATACAATTTGCTTTGACAGTGAGGTGAGGCTGTGTTATCTCTGACCTGGATGACTGAGTCAATGTTGCCCAAAAAGTTTCCAGACAATGAAAATTTGTCCTTAGAAGGATGGGGGACTCTCTTCCTTTGTTACTACTTAATTTATCCAATTACATTAATGTTACTCAAAGGGTATTGCATTTCTTACAATGAAAAATATCTAAATAAAACCTCAGATTATATCACTTGGAAGACTGTATTGTATGTTTTCTTAAAAAATTAGAAGTCATAATTTTCTTATTCTTGAATTTCGTACTTCAATATAAAATGGACTAGAAGTAATTTTTCTGCTCACAGAGTCTAATAATGAAGGAAAACTGGTGAGATTTTCTGTGCATGAATTTGGTTTCATATGACTTCAGCCATATTAAAGTGTAGCTCGTAGGATTGTCCCAAAGTGAACCCAGTTCATTTTTCCTTCACAGTTTCCCAGCAAACTGTAAATAGACAAAAACATAGCATGGCATGTGGAGTTTTGTAAGGAGACACTGGTTCCAGGAATGTTCCTGGCTCTTTGATAATCATTTAAGATGAACCAGGTATATTCCAGCTGGAATTAAGTCTGTTACTCTAAGCACTGTATGTACGCAACTTCTCGTCCAAATTGCAGGAACAATTTGGTCTCTCTGCTCCCCAGAACTTCAACCTGGGAGTAAGTTCCAATGAATTGTATATGGTGCAACCTTGGATCTGTCTACATCTTCTCTGGTTTCACACACCTTGAAAATGATACTTACAAACCAAGACCTGGTTGTTCTGGAGCTTGGCAATATTTGCTCTCAAAAAGAGTGTTATTTGCATTTTTCCAACATGAAAACTGTTTATATGACCATTAGATCATAAGTACCTAAAGCAGCAGGAGAACAGGTGCACCTGTCATTCACTTCACCTGAGTAATATATACAGTTGAGAAGTATTTTGGCCGTTTTAGTCTGTGTTAAAGCAGAGTAAAGCTAACCTTCAGACAATGCAGCTGTCTCATCAGATAGTTTGGTCCTTGGAGCATCACACTGGGAATTTAATGAGAAGGATTGCTGAAAATGCCATAGACTTTCCTACATGGGCATTAATTCCTGAAGAAGTGAGGATGTGAAAATCGAAGCAAATCACAAAATGCCTTTAATCATGATTATGACCTACACTCCCTTGGTAATTCCTATGCTATCCCAAGTTGGTATTTTCTTCTCTTCGAAGCTTAAACTTGGAATTCTTTTAGAAGTCCCATCTTCCTCCTGTGTCTGGATCTTTCACTCCACTACACACGCATGCACGCACATGCCACGCACACAGACAATCACACATGTGCACAGACACACACCGGGTGCTTTCCCTGACAAGGGACTCGGCTAACATCTTAAATGTTTATTGAATACCCAAGTAGATTGCTGCAAAACATTTTAGGAAAAGTTCTACTTACGCAGCTTTTATGCTTCTACCACATCTTATTAAACATCGGAGTAAATTACTTAGTTTGTTCCACATTCACTAGTGAATTCCAGGAGAGGGAGCCATTTTCTCATGACCTGTCTGTGGCAGAGCCTCCTGGGAAGGAGTGGTGGCCAGGCACCATACCAGGCGGCCCCTCCTGTGGCCTTATGTGGCCGACCACTGGGTGAGTGTCTTCTCAGGTGCTCACACTTGCTCCAGGGTTCATGGTGACAACCCGGCAAGCACCTCTCCGAGGCTCACTCCTACTCTGTTTCTCGTGGCTCTTGGCAGGTGAGTTTTAGGGCTCACTCCTCTCCCCTTATCTGTGAGGAAGTGTGCAGAACCATGTCAGGGCTTTTCTTTTGTCCTCTCTCTACTGGGCACTGGGCAGGTGTTGTCTCAGGGGTTGCATACCTTTTTCCTGCATGAGATCTGCCCTGGGCAGACATACCCATAATGCTACTTCCAATTGCCCTGTGTGACGACCAGGTAGCGTTATCTCAGGTAGTGTTGGTCTTTTGGGGTAACCCCTGGGAAGCTGCCATTTCAGATGCCCCCTTTTGACCTTACGGTCATTTTTCCTGCTCCCTCTCATCACGCTCCTCTAAGCCACCAGCTAAGGCGCTGTCTCCTGGGTGTGACCGCTGGCCTGGCAGCATCCCAGGGCCCTGCACTCAGGCTGTCTTCCATGACTGTCCAGCGGCTGCTGCTTCTTTTGGCCCTGGCTGTGACTACCTCTGCGGGGAGCTATTTCTGGGGACCTTGCTCCCCAGTGACCATCTCTTCTGAGCAGCACACTCATCTGCTGATTGTAGTTGGTCATACTTGAGATGATTTCGTGGTTGTTTTGTACCAGGTGGACATACTGCTAGTCATTGTAATGGCTAAAAATTGCCCCTGCCCTGCTATTGATTTATCGTCAATATCCTGCGATGGAATTTTACTGCTCTCATTTCCACCACTAACTTAATTTCCTGAAATAGGATAAATGAACTTCAGGGCACTGTCTGCCTGCACACAGTAGAGACCAGCCGACACAATCCTCAAGGACTCACGTCTGCTGGAGCATTGGGAGCTGCAGCTCTGGCCACTCGGTCTTCATTATTCTGAGAGCTTCAAATTTAGCGTAACTTTCTTTGTGGGGATTATTCAAGTCAAAGTTAATATGATGAGCAGGCAAGCCACTAATGCTGTCTGGGTTGTGCAGAATCTGTAAAGTGTAGATTTGAAGGAAAGCATATAGAATAGAGGTTCTTTAAATAATAAAGTTCCCTTGTAAATTCATACCACTTTTATCTCTACTGGATACTGCATACATAAATGATTGGCTGAGAGAAAGGGCTTAGACTTTTTATTCAATTTAGGCCTAATTAAGGAGACAATTTTAAAAATCAATGGTAAAATCAAACACACTAGAAACCAGCAAGGTGGCATCAACTTCTTAAACTGTCAAGTTATTCAAAACTAAATAAAAATGAAAAGAACTTAAGTAGAAGAAAAAAGTTTATTAAAAACACATCAGTGTTGGGGCCAGGGAGATAGCTCAGTAGAATAAGCGCTTGCCTGGCAAGGGCAGGGTCCTGAGTTCAATCGCTGGGACCACCAAAAAAAAAATAATAATAATCAGTGTTGAAAACTTCATAAGAAAATGTGTGTGTGTGTGTGTGTGTGTGTGTGTGTGTGTGTGAGTATACTCAAGTATGTTTTACTCTAGATAAATTATTATTACTGTGGTTTGTTGGAGAATAAAATGTCAACTTGTCCTATTACCTTCAAGTGAAAGTATTTAAAAGAAATACTTTTTTGTTCTTTTCTTTATGGCTTGAGGGGCGAGGCCAGAGGACCAGGGTGGGGCCCAAGGGGAGGGCCTAAAGAGGTGCAAACCATTAAACTTGCTAGCCTGTGCTTTCTCATAGATGTGGAGAGGGTCGTCCGGGACCCGGCAGCGCCCCCGCCTCTCCTCCAGTGTTTCCTCCAGTAACTGTGAGCTAAATAAACCTTTTCCTTCCCTCATTTTGAGTGCCGGGTATTCATCCCAGCAATGAGAGACGAGTAACTAAGACAACTATTTCCTCCCATTTTTGTTATGAAATGTTTTTATTTTTTCTATGAAGTAAAACAGTATAAGAGGTATATAATTTTGGTACATTTTCTTTAAACCATCTTTATTTCTTTTGCTTTGGTTTATGGCTTTACAATTTAAAAATTCCTGGGTTATTATAGATTTGAGCTAACAAAGGCCTTGGATAAAAACAACATAATTAATATAAGTTTGACAAACCATTGATGAGAAAGAAGCAGTTATTTTCTCTGACATCTCAAGCTGTAATTTCCAGAGACATTTTTTTTTTTTTCTGTGAAGTTGGAAATACTAAGGCTGACAAATTCTTTTTTTGGTATTTGGTGTATCTAGAGGCTGCTTAGGCATTGTACACAGAGACACCAGGTCCTAATATTCAAACTTTGCTTTGGGTTCATGCATTTAAAGTTTTTGTCTGCATCTAGAACCTAACAAACTGTAATGAAAGTCAAGCCTAAAAAAAACCTTAATTATTTCTTCAAGAGCCTTGAAAAGCGCTGCTTATTTACGAAGACTCCCTGTTTCCTGGGTGTGCTGAACATCTCTAGCTAATTTTCTGTGTCAAGTTGCCTTAATCACATTACGCCAACACTAAACTCACCCTGAGTTGGACTCAGATTGGAGAACGTTATGGTAGTCTCTGGCTTTACGGCCAAGGGCTGGTTTAGAATATTACAGAGTCTGAGCTAGGTATGGATGGATTCCAAAATTATGTTGAGGGTTGTAGATGTAAAAGAGAGGTAGAATGCTTGCTTGGTTTGTCCAGGGCACTGAGATTGATCTCGACACTTAAAAGCAGTGTTAAAGGAAGAGATGCATTTAATTTATGAGCGCAGACATTTAAAAATTGCCAATTCATCTGGACCCAGAAAGCATCCAGGTGAGGATAAGAAATGAAGACATATTTTTTCCTATGAGGGACAGTTGAAGAAAGATGGGGGAATCTTTCATCTTCTGAAAAAGAACTTTACAATCTCTCCCCAAAATGTCTTGCTCATGCCCCTGTCTAAATAGCTGGAAAGAACTGTGGGGACAGTTTCATCAGGATTGTCTATTGGTATCTATTGTGGTTAGGTTAAAGGGTATTTCACTGATACACAATTCCCTTTGATATACTTACTAAAACACAGTAGCAGTTCAAAGTTTGACTTGATAGTATCGTATCCTGCAGACGTACATTTTCCAGGGAGTCCTGCAGGACATTTTTCAGAAATGGTTGATCTCGACTCAGCTTTGTCTTTTGCTCAGAATGCAAAATAATTCTGGAGTTGGAAAAAAGTAGTAGCCAGTGTAGAGATTTTCACAGTAGTTTAAAGATGAGATCAAGTAGCAAAATACTTTTCTATGTGATTCACAGTTTCAAATGCAAAATTGGGCATGGACAAGCTTTCTTCATCATCCTGCATCTGTGCTGCCGAAGTGAGCATATCATCATCCTGTAATTCCTTGTTTTATTTGAACTTTAGAATAAAAATAGACTAATCTTTTATCTCATTACTATTCCTCAACCATTTTGCTATGCTATAAGCTTTAATCCAAAACAGATGAAAATATTTAGATAGTTATGGAGTTTTTATTAATAAATTTAAAATTTTTAACAGGGTGACTAGACTTCTTGACATTAGTATTGGCAATTATTTTATTAATATAATTCAAAAAAGCATAGACATTAGCTGTTCCTTTAAATAGACCAGCAGAAATCAGGTAATTGTGTGTACATATATAAATATATACGTTTTTCCCTTCTTTTCTCCTTTCTGTCATTCAAGTTTCTCCTACCCTTTGAAAAGTTTATTTCCCTTTCACAGCATCTACTGAACCTTTTATATTTTATTTACTTTTTCAGGTTTTTGCACTAGGGAGACAATATGATGTTTATACATGCAGGTCTAATTTATTTCACTTGGGAGTACTCTCTCTAGTTGCATCCACTTACTTACAAAAAGCCTAAAGTGTGTCTTTCTTTTTACAGTTGCGTGATAATTTTCTAATGATCATTTCATTCTTTCCTTATTAATTTGTTGGAGATCTTTGTATATCAGAGTTGCCCTTGTAGTTTGTAAATGATCACAAGATAGGGAATCCATTCCTATCAGTAATTTGTCATTGCTGCTTAGGCTAACTTACGATTCTAACAAAATCAGTGAAAATTTTAGGCATTTCTGTGATCACAGTCACTTTGCACGAATTCCTGAAATCATCATAGAAATTTCAATGTTGTAAGAGAAATATTCTGTTGGTGAACATTAATATTTTCTTATTCTCCTTGACGGTTTAATGTAAGATCTGAATTCTTTGCCCAGAAAGAAAATGGGCAGAAGGTTCACAATATCAGAGGGTTCATAAAACGCCGAAAGTCCATGTGTGTCTTCCACATTAAAAGTCTCTGTTGCAATAAAGACAGAGCTAGTTACCCATGTCCTTATTGTTGGATTTAACATACGGAGCTAACACAATAAGTAAGATTAAGCTTCATTTATTTGAACAAGTGTAACCTATAGGAGGTCATGAATTTGAACTAAACATGTTATTGATTTTTTAAACTGTTTAGACTAAACTCTTCTCTATGTCTGAAATAAACACAATCTCTGTACATTCATACTAAATGTTGCCGTAAGGCTCATTTTAATTCTTTTGGCAAAAATCAAGTCTATAAAATCAAGTGATTCTTTGCTCCCTTCAGGACACTGAAATATATTTTCCTGAACAGCGATTTAATGAATTCTGAGAACACTACAAATATTCATGTGGGTAAAAGCTTATTTGAAAAAATTGCCTGAAGTAGCCTTTCTGGCTAGAAGAACAGGTCCAGTGAAGACTTGGCCCAATCCAAATGGGATTTAGCTGCTTTTGTTTTTACAGTCAAGTCTGGTCTAATAAAATATCAAGGCTTTGATATTTAAATAAGACATTTTAATCTCTGATTTTGGGAAACATTGGCTTGACTGATTTTTGTCTTTTTCACATTTGATATGTTGTGGTAAAAGAGAGAGCCTGTAAAACTGGAAGGCTCCTTTTCAGAGGAGAAAGCGCATCTGCAGAGAACTGTGTTCCGGGCTCCAGCGGTCTCGGCAAGGTATTCATGGGGAAGAGTTGGCCTTCGTGCCTCCTCAGCTGCTCGCTGGGCCCGGATCTGCCTATGTGGGGGGCACTGGGCTACACTCTAGAGAGAACGACACCGAGTGCAACTTCGAATTCTAGCTCAGAAGCCATGACGTTGGCAGCCTGTCGTCCATTTGGGTTGAAAAGACAAACATATTTAACCCATTTAATGTTGGACTCCAAAATTCAGTTAGTTGCCAATTCATTTTACATTCAATAACTTATCTTTTTATACTAGAAATGATTACTGATTCTAAAAACATCTGTATGCAGTGACTCTGGGCCCACGTCACACATGATAACTGTCACCTGGACACTGCCCCTTTCGAAGGTGTGGGCTTCACGCGCCTCTTCACTTGGCTCTGGTATGCAGGACATTTCCTAGGACCAAGTAAGTACTTGAGCTGGAGACAGGTAGCCATCTGGACGAAAATGTGACCACGTAAGTGATGGCAGTGTTTGAGAACAGTTATAATAGATGGATTTATATGACGTTAGCAGGATATAGTGTTGGTGGGGCAAAAGAGACTCCACTTTAAGGAGGTACACCTAAATTAAACTCATTCCCTCACCCCCTCCCATGTAGCTAACCATAAACTCACTTACAATTTATTGGTCATAAAATAGGAGCAAGTAGGACAACTTGGGGAACAGGGCAAACATTACATCACACCGCCCCACGACCGATAGATAGATGGCCAGGAGTGCCTGGGAAATGTAAACTTTTCTGTAAAAGTCCCCCAAAATGAGATAATATGGTTACTGTGGGAGCAAAGTTTGTGTGGGTGCTGACAACTTTGGGAGTCTTGACCTAAAGTCAGGGCATAGTCAGTTGTGAGCTTGCAATAAATGCTCCTTCCTCCCTCCCTCCCTCCCTTCTGTCCTTCCTTTTTTCTTTCTTTCTTGCCTTCCTTCCTTCCTTCCTTCCTTCCTTCCTTCCTTCCTTCCTTCCTTCCTTCCTTTTTTTTGTACCAGGGATCAATCTCAGGACCTGGGGCTTTCCAGGCAGGTCCGATAAAAGCTTTCTTGTTTCTTTGCCCTTTGTTTCTTTTGTGGGGCTTATCTTTGCCTGCAGTCAGGTGATGCTACAATATGTGTTGAGTATTTTTGGAAATTTTTTATTAATGTCTTAGGTTATATTACACGTATTTGTGAAATTCATTTACTGATCATCTAACAGTGCCCTGAGAGCAAAGACTTACAGTTAACTGTGAGCTTGGTCGAGGGTGGTTTCAGCACCAGCCGTGCTGCACTACGAGCCTACGGTTCCATTCACCTCCTGCTGGGTATGGACTGTGCACTCATTCACAACTAGGCACAATGGCTTAGCACACAAGATGGCTTCAGTGGCACTCTCCTTCCTGCACAGGGAGCTAGCTGATCTTCACAGCAATGGCCGTGTGCAGTTTAGGGCACGCTTTAAGTAATAGCAAGGATTTCGGCGACTGCTACCACCTACAAGTTGTTAATGGGAAACCCTTCAGTATTAAACACCAGTACTACTGAAAATAATAGAGCACTCATAGTTTCATATTAACGAGGAGTAGCTGAGAGCACTTGTCCGTCAAATTACGTCATATAGACTTGAACATTTGTGTTACTTTTGAGGTAAGCCTTCACTGACAGTTTCGAAAGCAAAATAAACTGAGAAAGAGGGGTGGGGAAGGTGGAATGATTAGAGATTGTTTAGAGCTCTAGGGGGCTGTGGGTCACCTTAGGTAGGAGGACAGTGCAAGGCATCTGGGCACTAGGAAAAGAGGGTCTGAGAAGGTGGGGGATGCTGTTCACCACGAGATGTCAGTTGAATTCAGATTAAATTGGGTTTCTGCACATTCTGCAAAAGTGGGCTGGCCAAATAGCTCAGTAGAAT
The DNA here is from genome assembly GCF_000260255.1 of Octodon degus. Classification (NCBI taxonomy): domain Eukaryota; kingdom Metazoa; phylum Chordata; class Mammalia; order Rodentia; family Octodontidae; genus Octodon; species Octodon degus. The sequence goes on from NW_004524630.1 coordinate 5,434,109, forward strand.
AAAGTGCCTGCAAGCAGAAGCAGAGGCAGGGAGTTCAATCCCTGGGCCTGCCATGCCGGTCCCACTCCCAGGGTCACTGAGACAGCAATTGGGACTGGGCGTGGTGGTATGCATCTGTAATCCCAGCTCTTGGGAGGCTGTAAGCAGGTGGATCACTACGAGTTCAATCTAGTAGTGAGACCCTGAAGACTCTGTAGACCCTTCTCTAAAAATACCCTCCCCAAAAAATTTCTGCGAAAGTGATCGCTTCTGTAAGGTAGAGAAATAAAGTTTCAAACAAAGAGCTTGTCACCAAGTCCCATGTATTGTGTTTTCACCAAAACCAAGGAGTCACCAAGGAGACTTTAATCTCAAAAGCATTATTTAAATGACTCCATTTTCATCGCTACTAAATGTAATATTGACACTCTTCTGCATAAAATATAAAACGCCCAAGAAATGAAAAAAGATCTTATTTTTCTTTGACATTAACTGACTTAATATAAGCAAAATAAAATGAAGATTGGACGTAATGAATTACATACTTTCCATTTATTTCTATTAAAGTGAAAAGCACTGCCTGGGCAGCTGGCGCGCTCTAGATGGATCACACTTGGAAAAAAATCATCACATTGTTATTCGACGCTCAGTTTCACTGAAAAAGGCCATCTTTACCAACAACATACATGCGTCCTGTTTCTATCTTATTTGTGATTTATTTCTCCTCTGCTTTTACAATCAAAAAAGAACACAATCATAGTCAAGGAAAGAACAGTACTTAATTTCCTGCCTAGGCAGGGGTTAATGTCAAAAATTAATAGCTTTACAGGAGTCAGCTCTAGACTTGAATGTAACAACTCTATTGAGTCATTATTAGTTTTGGGAAAAAATGGTATATTCCATGCTAATTTCAATTTATCAAAGATACTTAATTAGTAAAGTTGAGAGCAGCTGAAAGTCAAAGCTGCCAGGCTTTCTAGGAAATCCAGAAGGAGAAAGGCGAACATTGATGTAGATTTTTAGTGCTCAGAAAAACTAAAGAAAAATATAAATTTACAACTTTACTGGTTATAACATGCTCAAATGATGGTGAATAGCAGAGATTTTCCAGTGAGATGGGAGGAGGAATGAATGCCTGCTGTTCCAGCTTGGATTTTCAGCTTTCCAGGCGGAGCACAACAGCAGAGCCTCAGACAGGAGCTTATGTCCTGGGATACAGCATGCCTGAGCCAGTCCTTGGTGCCTGGGATACAGCATGCCTGAGCC
>NW_004524630.1:5436094-5440078 GCF_000260255.1 Octodon degus
ACAGCATGCCTGAGCCAGTCCTTGGTGCCTGGGAGACAGCATGCCTGAGCCAGTCCTTGGTGCCTTCCTACTATCAACGCAGACAAGGGAGGAGGAAACACAGTTTCTCTGGCAAATGGAGAAGCTGCACTCCGACGTTCCTGTCACACACACTGTGAGTTGGAGATGCCCTGAAAGTGTGACTCCATACGGAATTGAGGGTTCCAGACTCTTGAGCTCTAATACTGAGCAGTCACTGGCCCTAGCAAAGCAGTATAACTCAGACAGCGATGTGTCCAGTGTGTGTGCAAACACATGTTTTCCTCTCTGAGGAGTCTGGGAGGGGTAGGCACTGCGGCAGCTGCAGCAGCTGACACAAAGGGGACTGTTTGGGAAAAGAACCTCAAAGAAGGAGATGGTGGGGGGTTAGGAACAGTGAAACATAGATGGGGAGGAGGTCAGTTTAAGGAGACCCTGGGAGACTGTGCACTGTGGAACAAATGTGAACCTCTGTGTGGGGCAGGGCAGAGGGACTCACGCCCACTGCTTCATTTCTTGGGGAAAAGGACTGCTGGGGCTGTTAACGCCATTGTTTGGAATCTGTGCTTGCTCTAGAGCAGCCAGGCAGGCTCCTGCAGGGCCCCCGCGTACTAGCAGTGCCACGGCTGTGGCTCCAGGAGGAGCTCCCTGGTGTCACTGAAGCAAGGTGCTCACAGGCTGTGCTGGCTTTCTGCCAGAGCAAGAACCCTGCAAGGCAGGCATCCCGCATCAGGTCGTGATGCAGAGTGAGTAATGGTCGCTTTGCCGCTTCATGCCACGTAGCTGCCTAAGACTGACAGTCTTTCTTGCTTCCTTGGCAAACTCATAACTTGGAATCAATAGCTATTGGTTATATGTCCAGCTACATTTTGCTACACATTTTACCACTGGGAATAATATGTTATATTTGAGCAAGAGAGCTGAAAATCTTAGGAACTGTAAGCTAACAACCTGAATGTATCTCACACAAATAGAGAAAAAATTACTAAAATTCATTTGGAATTCGAAGAGACCTACAATAGCAAAGGCAGTTCTGGGCAACAACAGCAAGGCAGGAAGAATCATGATATCTGACTTGAAATTATACGACATATCTATGATGATAAAAAGAGTATGATGCTGGCAAAACAACAAAAGCAAAAACAGACCCAAAAATCAGTGGAACAGATTAGAACAGGCAGAAATAAATCCAGAAATACTCAGCCCCCTCCCTTGTCATTGACAAAGGTTCTGTGCATACTCACTGGAAGAAAGACAGCTTCTTTAAGAACTGGTGCTGGAAAAACTGCCTCTGTGCATTTCAAAGATTAAAACATATTTCATATATCTCATCATGATAATGGCTTAATAGACCTCTATATATCTCTGTGAGATATGCTGTTGGAATTGCATTAAATCTGTATAACAGTTTTGGAAGTATGGCCAATTTTACTATACTGGTTCTTCCTACCCAAGGTCAAGGGACATCTTTCCATTTTCTGATATCCACTTCAATCTTCTTTTCCAGAGCATGGTAGTTTTAATATAGAGGTCTATTACATCCATTATTAGAGGTCTAAACTAAATTTGAAATGAATCGAAGGTATAAATGTTAAGACAAAAACATTGACTCTACTGAAAGAGAGAATAGGTAAAATTCTTGAAGACACCGGTGTAGGCAAAGACTTTATGAATGAAACTTTGATTGAACATGAACAAAAAATCAACACCTGGTAGCTCATGTTATTAAAACACTTTTTCACAGCAAGAGCAACCACCAACAAGTGAAGAGAAAATCCACGATGCGTGGAAAAATGTCTTCCAGGTATTCCTCAGACAAAGCGTATTTATCAAGCATGTATAAAGAGTTAAAAGAAACAAAACATCAGACCTCCAAATTTGAAGATCCAATCCAAGGATGGGAATCTGAGATGAATACATATTTCTCAAATGAAGGACTATAACAGCAAATAAATGTATGAAAAGTGTTCAGCCTCACTGGTCATTGGAGAGATGCAAATGAAAATAATGTAGATTCCATCCCACCCTGGAAAGAATGGCTATTCTCAAGAAATCAACCAATAACAAATACTGGTGAGGCTGTGGAGAAAAGAAATTTTTCTCTTATTCTCCATTTTCAAATATATATATGATACATATTCATATATCATATATGTGATACCCCAGCTATCATATATATGGTATATGATGACTGGGGTAATGTAGCACTGATTTCTATTAGTTTGTTGAAAGGAACAGTGAATGCTTAATTGTTTGATCAATCTTTCATGCCTGTGTCTGGTGATCTGAACAACTACTGTGGAGATAACTATATGTATTATAACAAATGTCATTAATTTCCTATCACTGTGTGCTAAAATTCTGTGCCATTGTTACTGTTTCTTTTTGTTATTTTTGCCTTTGTGTTTGTTTTTCTCTTCTTTTTAGACTAAGGAAATGAAATAATTAAGAAAAGTTGGAAGTAAAATGGTCATACTAGATAAATGCAAAGATGAGAACAGGACTAGGATGTTGTTCAAACACAGAGGACTGAATCGTTAAGTCATCATTCCTTGAATAAGACACCCTACTCGGTGCCAGCCTTCAGTAGTGACTTCCAGGTGGTGGCAGTCACAGTGGTGAGGACTGTAAGACCACCAGTACTCTCCCCTTTCCCTCTGGCATTGGCCGTGCTTACCATCATAGGATGGTGTCTCCTAGTGGATGTGCAATTGCCTCGCTTGGCAAGGAGAATTTGGGTTATGTAACAACAGATTTTATCTCAGATTTGTGCAATCATGTTATATCTTATGGAGCCACGTGGATCACACATTCAAAGATCGTTGAGTTGCTTATCACAAGCAAGACTAGAGTAGGGACATTGTGCTAGCAACATTCGACAGACAAGGAGGATAACAGTTATGGGTAGCAATGCATGCAAAAATGCAGTAGTGACATTCGTGAAACAGTAATTACAGAAAACACAATGAGGTCCAGACAGAAACCCACTTGTGGTAAGCGGGTTTAATTCTTCTATTTATCCTGATGCACAAGCAGACAGTCAATAAGTGAGATTATAAAAGACAAGAATAACTTAAGTACTAAAGTATAACTGATGGACATTTATATATCTTTAAATTGGAAACAACATCTTCCTTTCAACAAGTTGATATTCAGATGTACCTTTAAGAGAGAAGATGGAAAAGAAAAGCAGAAAACAAAGAAGATTCATTACTTTTATCACAGTCCTATAAAAATAGAAGTAAATTTTAAGAAGCAAGGAATAGAAGATTTCTTTTTTCTTTTCTTTTCTTTTCTTTTCTTTTCTTTTCTTTCTTTTTCTTTCTTTCTTTCTTTTTTTTTTTTAGTAACTGGGAATTGAATTCAGGTACTTGTGCTTGCCAGGCAAGCGCTTGTTCTACTGAGTCACCTCCCTGGCCCAGAAAGTTTCTTTATAAATATTTACCAAAAATAATTTCATTTAAACTACTCTTGTATCACAGAGGACGATGTCAAAATTGTATTTCTGAAAGCAAGATGGTGGAAGCACTATAGCCCCCCACCTGTCCAACATCTTTACTGTAATTCACATGTGAAGGAAGTGATTCATCCATTTATTTGAGTATAGATCATCTCTATAATTTATCTATCTAAAGTTTATATAAATTTAATTTTTGGTGGGGCCTATTTTTATTTTTATTTTTTTGCCATAATTTTATTGATAAACAAATAGCAATGAGACAGTTTCAAATCAAATCGCTAGGACAGTCTCAATAATTAACACACTGCATACATTCTTCTTAGTGGTTAATTGCTGTACAAGATGCGGACTTGAGATCCTATTTATAAACACCATTAGAACAAATCATTCTATTCATTAAGAGAATGTAACTATATATTTATCCTAACCACTTTGAATACACAGATACAAAATGGACATTCATCTGTATACCCTTTTTTTGTTAAGTTCCGTTATTTGAATATTAT
>NW_004524630.1:5442406-5453714 GCF_000260255.1 Octodon degus
GCCCCTTTGTCAAAGATAAGGTGGCTGAGTGTGTTCATAGGGGCTTCAGCATCTTCTAATCTATTCCACTGATCCTCAGGTGTATTTTGATGCCAGTACCATGCTGATTTTATCACAGTAGCCTTGTAGTATAATTTCAAGTGAGGAACGGTAATGCCACCTGCCTTGTCTTTATTGCCCAGAATTGCCTTTGCTATTCTAGGTCATTTCTGGTTCCAGATAAATTTTAGGAATGATTTCTCTGTGTCTGTGAGGTGGGGCCTATTTTTAACAGTCAGATCAAAATATCCCTCAAATTTTAACAGCTAATTCTTGCACACAGTCTACTCTTCGGTCAAGCCAGCCTACCTCTGGGATTATATCAGTGATATAATAGCGCTCATGCATGATGAGGGTTAGAAACTAGTGAGGCTCTGTTTGTTAGCAGGAAACAAAAACCGTCCACGTTTCTATTTGTGAAGGACTGGTGGTGTAAACTCGTATATCCACCCAAAAGAGATATCTCTAAAAAGTTAAAAAGTTAAAAGCTGAATAGAAGGAATAGAAAAACCATATCTTGCTATAGAAATAATTCCATTATGCACCACTATCTGAAAATAGATGGTGTGGACCAATGCATATTTTTGTGTACAAAATGGAGAGGGTAATTTAATTGTATTTCCATAAAAGGAAATGTTGTTATATGAGAGTAAATAACAGAATCGACTTATGTAGAATGGGCATAGAATGGGAAGGTAACAGTAGAATGTCAGGGTCCAAAATGTCTTATTTGTTTTTGTAACAATTTAACCTGTCATTCCTATAAACAGAGCCCACCCCAGAATACATGCACACTCCAAGAAGAGGAAAATTTTAATTTTATCCAGAGATGGTGTTACCCTCATATGGGTGACCCTAGAGGATGTTGTATATCATAGAAAACCCACTATACATTTTTTTTTTTTTTTTTTTTTTTGGAACCAGGGATTGGACTCAGGCCCTTGCGCTTGCTGGGCAAGCGCTTATTCTACTGAGCTATCAGCCCAGCCCTGAAAACCCACTATACTGCTGGCCTTTAGAGAAGAAATTGAAAATGCGAGTGCAGCTGTCTCAATGGCCAAGATTACCCAAGCAGCAGTTAATCATACTAATAAATGTCTGGGAGCACATGCCCACCACTGTGAGCAGCGCTTGTAATTCTAGAGGCCAAAGGGAACTTTTCTTAGTCCCATGATGTCTCAATGCATTAATAATTTTGCATTTAATATTAAAATATTTATGTAAGTTTTTTCCTGAAGAGTGTGTGTGTGTGTGTGTGTGTGTGTGTGTGTGTAGTTTTGGAGAACTCTATATAACCTAAACTATTAATAATTTTTTAAAATCAATAAGAAGAAAGATTTGCGTATTTTGAACAATGAACATTTTATCAGTGTTTACAATCTAAATTAGATAAATTGCAATATGTTTATAATTTTTGTGTGACTGTCAATGTGCTATATAATCCTGTTCATATAAATTATGTTTCCTCAAATAGATATATTTATAATACTCTCTTTTTCACATGTTTTTACTTGAATGTGGAATTGATCTGTAATCCCTTATACCTATTTTAATTGTATGCATAAATTCCTTTTTTAATTTTTAAAAAATCATTTATTTATTTATTTGGTACAGGGCCTCACTATGCAGCTTGGACCCGTAGTGATCCTCCTGTCTGACTCCCCAGTGGTGGGATTATAGGCATGCACCACTACGCCCGGTTTTGGTGGCCGGCGCAGCACGCCTGGTACAGGGGATCAAACTCGGGACCTTGTGCTTGCCAGACAGTCCCGTAGACTGCCGAGCTATCTCCCAGCCCTAAGAGAGCTTGATGTACTGTATAAATATTAATGCAATTTTCCTAAATAAACTCCACCCTGACCACTTGCCTCTGCTTCATACGAAGTGTCGCCCAGCTCTCGCACCGCAGAGACCACGAGGGCACATCTCCTGCTGCAGTGCTGAGCACTTGACATTCTGCCTGCGTTTTAATTTTACCTTCATGACTCATCTCTGCTTTCATTTAAACTAAAATTTTTGTGCAACCCAGGAAGGTGAAAAGATTACCGGGTTGGAATTCAAAAGAATGACTCTGAGCCGACTTCCTCCACTTATTAAATGATCACAGTGATGTGATTTAACTTCTTGAAGGCTGCTTTTCAAATTATAGAAAAATGATAGTCAGGATTTTCTGCATAAAGTGCAATGAAGTTATCATGACCAAATGAAATGTTAATATAAGAAGAGCTTTGATAAAATCAAAGGCTTGTACAAGTTTGTGATGCTCTTATTACCGTGATCACAGGAAGTAGTTCCATTAATTTCATAGATTTTTTTTTCTCAAAAGAAAGTAGCCTTTGACATGAAGCCAGGTCTGCTGTTTCTGTATTACTGAAAGCACTTTTGTCAGTGCCCTCTTTACTTTTCAATCTTTACCAAAAGCATTATTTTATATCACCTACTCCCTCTGCTGTTCACATGTTCCTAGATTCACACCCTGTTAAATTAGGGGCAAGAAACAGGAATAAAACCAAACAAAATTCACCTCTATGTCACCTAAAATATGCTTGTAATTTTCTCTTCCTTCCTTATGGTAGATTATTCAGTCATTTTGTATTCGTTTTTGATAGTTTATAGAACTGTGCTTTGATCTTTTAAAAGACCACTCTTTTGGGTACACTTTAAAGCTTTTAATTTTAATAGCACATACTGTAAAATGCTAGAACTTGGAGAACTTTTTTCTTATAGGACAAAAGAGCGATCCATTGATGGTAAGATGGTAGGTCATGAGCAACTGTGGTTCCTCCTCTCTCTCTGGGGATGTTTGTTAACTAGATTCTGAGCACTAAATGAATAATTGTGAATTTTGCTGCAAAATGAACTAACAGTTTGGGTGAGCACTTTCTGCGAGCCTGATGTCTCTGGTGCTCCGGGCTCTAAATTTTGTTAAGCTCAGTGAATTTACGAATCTTGCTAAATGTTCAGAATGCTGTGTAAGATTCAGAGGAACCCAGTTTTCTCTGGACTTAGTATCCTCAGGGGTCTATTACTTGGGTCATAATTTTCCTTTAAGTGTATGTTTTAGAAAAAAAGAAACAGAAATGCTCTCATAGTTCTTAAATTGAGTATAACTATTGTCTCAGGGTAATAACATCTTCAAACACATGGTAATCGTCTACCAACAACTTTTTGTTCCAAATCCCGTGCATTTTATTTTGCTTCTTTACCATGAAATTAAATACAGAGCCTTCTGTTAGTGTGTGTGTGTGTGTGTGTGTGTGTGTGTGTGTGTGTGCAAATGTACTGGGAATTGAACTTGGGGCCTTAACCATGAGCTACAGCCCCAGTCATGTTTAATAAGTTACTGTGGTTGGGCTTGAACTTGTGATCCTTCTCAGCGTGCCGCAAGGAATGGCCTTCAGGCATGGGGTTTGTTTTCCTTCTGAGCATTTTCACACCAAAGAGCAGACCAGTGAGTAGTATCTGTGGATTTTCTAGGATTCATTGTTGGGGAGTCTTTCTGGGCCACTTTAAGACAAGGAAAAAATGATCCAGGGACTAAGGAGTCCCTTAGCTCCATGAAACCAGATATCTTCAGCTAGCAGCCGGCCAATACCGGCCAATACCTCTGTAGTCGTGTCGTCTGCACTAAACTTCCTGGCTTGTTGGGCTCTGCATCAGCAATTATAGCAGATAGGAGCTGCTCCTGACTTTCCCATTCTCCCCTTGGCTTGTGTCTTTATATACAAAGAGGAACCCTGAATCACTGGCATGAGCTGCAAACAATGCTTCCACTTAGAGAATACTCTCAATCATCTGTAGGATGTGCATTGTGTCCATAACGCCGCACGAAGTACATCAGAGGGTTAAGTACCACATGGTTTCTCTAGAAGAGAAATCCCAAGTATAAATAAACTAAAGAGCAAAATAAAATATAGATGATAGAAAACAGAAGGACAGACTTGGTGGGGATGAGAAGGGGTGTGGGGACAGGTGAGAAAAAGAGCTAGGGGAGTGGGAGGGAGGTAAAGAAGGTCAAGGTGGAATCCGTACGTGTATCAAACCCCACAATGAGTGTGCTTGTAAAGTGCTGCAAATATGTACTACTAATACAAAATAATGAGAAATGGCCTTTCTCATTCAATTCTCAGGAGCTTAGGAATGGAAGCACCTGCAGCTACTACACATCACGCCAATGGCTGAGTGATCAGGGTGAGGGGGATGGCAGTGGAGAAGCACGCCCTGTCTTAGGACCCTGTGGGGTGGCTCACCTCAGAGATGGAGGATGTATTCAGACAGTGTTAGTGAAAAGGGTCCAAAGGGCACCCCTTCTTCCTATGAGCCTCTTTTAGTGAGGAGCATGTGCACGCTGGGAAGGAGAACATTTTTCTGAAACAGGCTAAGGAACAATTCATGTAAGATACTGAAGTAGAGATAAATGATCCTACTGACCATGACAGAAGATGCAAAAGAGGAATAAATAAAAGGTAAGATACTCCCTGGGGAGTCTAAAATGTCTCTGTAAAAGGACAGAGATGAATAAAGTGGTCTGAGATATGATATTTCTGGGAGCCTAATGAAGCCTCCAACTTCTACGATGTCCATATCAGCACAGTCTGATCAGTTGCCACAGAGTGGCTCTGACATATGTGAGCCCCTGGCCTGGCAGAGGTGATCAGTGGGCCATCAGATGGCAGCCTGGCCTCCCCCTGGTGACAAATGAGGGGGCTATTCAGCTAGTGTCAGTCTGGTGATGCCCTATGGTGTCTGCAGTTCACTAGGTTTTAGCCTCACATAATGAATTTCAATCATTAAAGGAGATAGTGAGCCTCTGCTTGGAGCCCTACATATTGGTGTTATTTTGTGGCACTAATGAATTGTTTCGTCCCTACCAAGATAAATCAAAGGCAAGCCCTTTCCTTGGAAAAAATTAAGGCAGGGCATGATAGCATATTTTCAAGTTCAATCAGGGTATCTAGGAGACAGATGATTAAACACAAAATTTTACTCTTTTGAAGTGAGCTTGGAGAAAAGCACAATCCATCTCCCACTCCACAAATGGAGGTTAATGATGCCCAGGCCCCTGGTTGCATTCCAGGGCTGCCCTGCTCTGTCACAGCAGCAGGGTGAGGAGGGGGAACACAGACACCTTGTGTATCAGAGAGCACTGGTCGTCAGGCTGGGCAGATGACTACCTCAAACTTGGCTATTAAAGACAGCTGAACATGGTAGAAGGTATGTGTAAGTACAGAAAGAGCTGGGGAAACCAGGAAAGGATGAATTCAATACCCAAGAGAGAAATCCTATCACCCTTTGCTGAAGCAAAGAAGAAAGAATTCTTGGAGTCAAAGGGAATCTGTAAAAAGGGCTCCCCTTGCAGGTGGTTTGCTTTTGGGGAGAAGGGTAGACAAGATGACCACAGATGCTTGACCAGAAGCCACACGGGGAGAAAAGCACGACTTCATTGTCCACCTGCTCACTGGCTTTTACCAGGTGCCGCCCAAAGCCTGGGGCTTATTAGAACCTTCCCATCACAGAACGGAATGAAAAGATAGATTGGGAGACAGAAGCATACACACAGTATACAGCACCTATGGCCCTGGCACAGTGGGCAGTTGGTACCCTCACACCCCAGGGCTAGGTTCTGGATGCCCTAATGTCACTGAAGCTGAGACCTGAAATCTTGTCTTACATGAAGGGTATCCCTCCCCCCGCCCCAGAGTGTGTGCTTTCATACCCTGAGAGTGTGTGCTTTCATACCCTGTATCAGAACAGGCATGGCGGGCACCAAGACAGTGTCTCTTACCCTGGACACCTGGTACACCCTTTGCCCCAGGGTAAGAGTTCCTTCAACAGAGAACTTGGAAGTCATGTGAATCTTCTTTTCATTATATTTAATTCTATGTTCATTTCTAATATAATGTCCAAATATAAAAGCTGCCTTGGATCGTGGATGGCTCTGGAGCCCCAGGAGCTTCCTCTTTACTGAATGTCTTTTTATGTTCTGTCATGTGGACACGTGATCATCCCACCCTTCCTGAAATTCTCTCTTCTCTTGTTTCTCTGGCTCTGTGTCTCTTTTCTCTTCACTCGCACGTGTTCTTTATCACTCCTCTTCCTAGCTCTGCGTTAAAGGCTGTGGTTTCTCCCAGGTGTTCTTTATCAACCTCACACTCCTGACCTCTCCCTTCCCACCTCGAGGGCCCTTTCATCTCTCAGACATGAATGGCCACCAGAATTAGAGGCCCCCGCATCACTCGGACAAATGAGCACCGCCCTGGTGCCTCGAGCGCAGCCTTTCCAAAGCAGAGTCCTTATTGTTTTCCACCCAAAGCTTGCTGTAATTTCTCTGGATTTTCTATTTCAGTTAATGGCTCACCCATCCACTTGGTCACCCAAGCAGATTGCTAAAGTAGTTCTAGGTTTTTCTTCTTTTCTGACTTCCAGATTCATTCAAACCTCAAGGCTTGCCAATTTAATTTCCTAAATGTGTGGCAAAAACCACCATCTTCTCTGCAGCTGCTCTGTTCAGTGCTGAGCCATCTCTCACCTAGACAAGCAGGAGAGCTTCTGGGCTGCTCTGCCCGATCTGCAGCCTCCCACCCACCACCCGCCATCCCTGCCCTGTGCAGGGTCTGCACCTTTGTCCTTCAGCACCGCACTTCTGGGTGCCAGCAGCCTCTGCCCTGTCACCTCCCGCCCTCAGTGCCTACACAGCCAGCTCACACTCCAGGCCAGGCTCTCCTTTGCACGTGCCTCCCTGCCTATTCACCCTGTATAACTCCTGCTCATGTTGCAGACTCTATTCGGGGTAGCCTTTCTTCCAGCAGCAGCAGTATCCCTGGCTTCCTCTGGGCTAATTCTGCCCACACTCTGACACGCCTCTTGTGACCTGCTGCTGCGCTCTGCCTCGTGCCTGCTGTGCAAGTGGGAATGAGCTTTCAAGTACTTGGACTTAGTTCACCTGAGATTTCAGTACAAGAAGTTTCAGACTTGAGTCCATGACTGTGGTGAAGTCCTGATTTACCCTCATTTATGCAACACACAGTGCACAGAGATGACTTTCAGTGATGACAACCGGGGTGCTGATTCATTGTGCTTCTCCTCATGCTCCTGTTCTCTACTGCACCACCCCTTGGAATGGAAGACAAAGGATTTTTCAAAAATCCAAATCTGAGCATCATCCTTCTGTCTGGCAAGCAGTTCTCTTATATTTATTTATTTGTACTAAGGACTGAACCCAGGGCCTTCTTCCTGAGCTACCACCCCAGCCCTTCCTCTGCTTTAGTTTTATCTTGAGACAAGGTCCTCCTGAATCATGAAGCTGCCCAGGCTGGGGTCACCTTGCACTCCTCCTGCCTCAGCCTCCCAGAGTGCTGGGGTTACAGATGTGTGTCACAAAGCCCCGCATCTCTATGTCTCTTAGTCTGAAGTTCACAATACTCAGTGTGGCTGTTGCATTGTATCTTATGCTACAGGGTCTAAACCACCAGGCTCAGGCACCTTGAGTCCCTTTTACCACCACAAATATGCCTCACTTCTTCCTGCCTGGGTCAGTCCCTGTCTTCTTCTTCACCGGGATATGGCTCTGCGGTCCTGGGACATTGGCTCCATTGCACTTCGTTGTTCAAGAAGGGCACTCCTGACAGTCCCAGGCATCTGATCGTCTTTGGCCAGTACACACATGTGCTTGGCACACAGAAACTAAGTATGTGATGTTCCACAGAAAGGCTTGTGAGGCAAGGCTGGCTTAAACATGTGCTATGACAACTTATTAAAGTGCAAAGGAAAATGATTGTAAGAGTGAGAGGTCGTTTTTAAGTTCTGTGCCAACAAACTGTATGGGCTTATCACTGGCCCTGTTTTATTTCCTACCTAACACTCTCCCTGCATTAATCATATGAATTGACTTATTGTTAGCAATTACTCATAAGCTCGTGTCAGCACATCTTGGTCCGATCTTTCAAAGCAGAACATGCATCCCCTGGGAAGAGACTGCCTCTGTCTCTCTCACTGTCGCACCTCACGGTCTGCCTCCGCTGTTGCTTGTGACACTCACCAACTTGTACCTGTGAGCTGGAGCAGCTGGGTTCTCGGCTGGGCTGTGTCAGCTGCACCTGGCATCTTAAGCAGACAGCGCTGCCCCTTTGGCTTCGCTCTCACTGCTGACTGTTGCTGTCACTGGAGCCTCAAGAAGGCAAGTTAATCCCATTTGGCTGAGAGTTATCCAGTCTAACAGAAATGCCATAGCTTGGCACTACCCCAGATGCTTGTTTGCATCAATCAATAAAAATATCAAACATTTTGATCAGTAAAAACTGGCTTCCTTGCAGCATTAAGCATTGTTTTTGCATTGAGTAGGATGGCAAGAGTAAACGAAGTACGAGGAAGTTTAAACAGAGGAGCTTTATATTAGTAATAGGACACAGCACCTTTGCAGTTTATTTTTCTTTCTACTTTATGAGCTTTCACCCAATATTATGATAAAATCTTATACTCCTGAGAGCCTGGATGCACGGGGACCTAGAAGGGTTCCCGTGGCAACCGGAGCTGCCTGAAACTGTCCCGGAGTGCTTCCCGTTTTAACTTCACCTCATGTTGACTGTGAAAATGGTAAAAATGAGGAAAATCAGGGGCACGCAAAGGAAACAAGACCACTTGTATTATAATTAGAATAATAATCGTCATTCTAGTTATTTTGTCTTGAAGAGGGAGACTCAACTAGAAGAGAGTTGATACCCTGGTCGGATCAGAGCGCAGGCTTATAGTTCAGATGTCCTGGGCTGAGATGTGGCTCCTGCTTCAGTCACAGCAGTTTATCCTGGGGAAACTTCTGCAGCTCACCACAATCTGCGGTCTGCACTGTACAGCTGATGCGGCAGAAATTTCAACCAACTGCAGCTTAAAACACATTGTTGTCACAAAATTGTACTCGCAGCACACAGAAGTTTTTCTCCTTGTTATTCCCTCAACAATACAGTTCGAAGCCCTTCACCTAGGGGCAATATTGTATTCGGAATCATAAGGCAGCTGATTTAAAGCCAGCCAGAAAGCGTGCATAGGTTATATGCAAGCACTACGGCCTGCTGCATAAAGCACTTGAGCATCCGTGGGTTTTGGTACCGGGGGGTGGGGGGCATCTGGAACCAGTTCTTAGAGCACAGTGAGGAACCACCAGTATCTGTGAAGAAAGGCGATCAAGAGTTCGAAGTTAGAATTGTATTCACTTGGAGACTTCTTTATAATTTTTTACATCTTTCAGACTTCAATAAATCTTTTGAAAGTAATACATTTTCAGGGCTGGCCAGATAGCTCAGTGGCCTAAAGCACCTGCTTCAGGCAAGCTTAGGCAAGTGCAGGGCGGGGACCATGGTTCCCACCACATGCCAGCCCTGACCCCCCAGTAATAATAATGCATTTGCCTTTCTTCCTTTTTGCCCTTGCTAAATACTTCCCTCTTGCCTCTCAATTTTTTTTTTCCTGTCGGGGACAGAGAGGAAAGCTTCCTTACATGAAACAGTTCAGTTTAATAGGCATATGGCAAAAGCTGGCAGCACTTGTGCTTGAACCCAGATCCAGCGTTACCAGCTGTGAGAACCTCCTGCGTGCTAAAGAAAGGCCTACGAACAGCCAATTTGGCGGGGGCGCATTTGGAGTGTCTGCAGAATGCAGGCACACTTCCAAAGGTGTGTAGCACACACAGGGCCAGGCCTGGTGGCGCACACCTACAATTCCAGCACGTGGGAGGTGGAGGTGGAGGCGGAAGGACCACTTCAAGTTTGAGTCCAACCTGGACTACACAGTAAGGTCAAGCCCAGCCTAAACTACACAGCAAGACTTGGTCTTTAACACAAACGTGTAGTATAAAGGATGATGTGTTTTTAATGCATGAAATCATAGATACATAGCAGTAGAATTTGTAAATAGATAAATGGATGGAGGATAACTGTAGACTTCACAGTATTTTGACTTTCTTTACAACTCCAGTAGTGATCCGTGTTAGCTAATTTCAGGTGAAACATCGTTGTGAGTTTGTTTGGATCGCTGGGACAGGAAGCAAACTCATAGACAAATGGGAATATTCTTTCTACTGTATGCAGACCCCACACATAGATAGATGGAGGCCCCAGGAGGTTGGAGTTTGCAAAAGGAGACGCCGATTTTCGCTGAGAGCTCCGGGTCAGACTTAAAAGACATAAGATGCCGTGTGTGGATAATCCTTCCTAAAAGATACGGTGGAAAAGACGGTGGCTGAGGGATGGTTTGTACTGGCTCTTCAGAGCACACTGCTGAAAAGAATTACGCCTCTCTAGGGCACAGAAAGCTTTGGTGAACCAATCTCCTCTGGGGTCTGGGTGCCCGGAAAAGAGGAGGAGCCGGCTTGTCCCAGCGCCAAGGGATGGAAGGGCTAGCTCGGCAGCATGTACCCAAACGCATGCATTAAGTGAGCTGAGAGAAGGCCCCGGGCCTGCGTCTGTCTGAGGCCGAGATCCACAGGGATCATTCCAGTGAGTGATTCATTCCAGGCTCCGGTGAGCAGCGGGACCCAGCACTTCTCTCTCCTTCAGGGCAGCGTCCTGGGTCCACACCTTTGTGCCCTTGTCCTTCGAGTCCCTTTGCCCGAGAAGTGCTTTCACCCAGCAGAATCTAACAGCAACGCTTGGACTGGCAGTTACGCAAAGAAATAGCGGTAGCTGAGTTTCTCTGCAGAGTTCAGGCTCGGGCGACGTGGCAGAGGAGGTGCCGCGGTGAGGGAGACATGAGCAGGGTGTGACAGCTGCCAGCACTAGCACAAGGCACTGTCACCCTTCTGCGTCAGCCCTGGGGAGAGCGAGTGCTTAGTCCGCCCGCCCGTAACACCACGCTATGCAGGTCACCCCCTAAGGTGCGGGTTGCAATCGGGTTGAAAGTCGCAGGAGGCACAGACGTATTCCACACTCGCATCTGGCATCACCAATACTATGTGCTGTGGTCATAGTCTAGCTGGATCATTCTTCTGTGTTGCTTGGGAATAGATAGATAGATAAATAAATAAATAAATTCCTCAAAATTACACCGGGGTTTCTCTTTGCCCGGAAAAAGGCAGGTCCTGTAAACTGAGCCTAAATTCCAGACACACTAGGAATAAACAACCGAGGTGCGAGCCCGCTGAAAGCAGGCAGGTCCCAGCCCGTTGCTCCAGGCAAAACCGACAGGAGCTCTGTCTCGGACCTCCAGGGAGGCCGAGGGCACCGAGGCAAGGCCAGGCGCGGCTGGGGCGGACCGGGCGTCTCGCGCGGGTGGGCGGGCG
>NW_004524630.1:5454254-5491340 GCF_000260255.1 Octodon degus
CCGCTCCCCGGCGGCAACGGCAGCGCCGGCCTCCCCGGCAACGGCAGCGCGGGCCCCGGGGACGAGCGCCCCGAGCCCGCGCCCCTGTCCCCGGCCATCCCGGTGATCATCACGGCCGTCTACTCCGCTGTGTTCGTCGTGGGCCTGGTGGGCAACGCGCTGGTCATGTTCGTGATCGTCAGGTGAGCGGGAGACGCGGACGCTGGGACCCAGGGCTTCCCGGGGGTCCGCTTGGGGAGCTGGCGGGCTTCCCCGGAGAGTTTCTATAGGTGCGGGGTTCGCACGGGGTGAACCTGGGCGACCGCAGCGCTTCATTGCCACCGACCCCAAGACCCTGCAGAAAGTCAGCATGGGGAGGTAGCGGGTCAGCGTCCTCTGGTGAAGAAGCGAGTCCATTTGGTGCCCCCTCTTTGTGCTTCACTTTGAAGCCCGTTGATTTTCCTTTTGTAGACATTTCCTAAGATAACGCCCGCTGAAGGTAATTCGAATGGCCCTGGGACTTACCAGACTAACGTTAGGCTTATGAAACAAAAGCCATATGCTATTTAAGGCCGCTCATATCCAAATAGGAGGCTTTTCTGTATAGACCTGCTGCCTGATTTCTTTAGAGTATCTTAGAGTACCGAAGACTTTTGTAAATGAAACCTCCAGTTACCCTCTAAATTGTGGACTGTAGAGATTTTCAAAAATTATGTTGTTACTTTCACCTATCGTGAGAAATTGAAGTGTTTACTGTTCTTTTGTGAAATTTTCTTGAAGTTGATTTCCAATAATAAATAAAGTTCCAAGTATCGCCATGTACGCTAACCTTCTGGTAAAGGATACGATTCTTAATTTTAAAATAGAGCAAAAAGAAACCAAACTCCTACTTTGCATGCCCTTGGAAATATGTTTCATTTTCTGTGAGACTTACTGCTTGGGAAATACACTTTTGAGAGTGACCATGAAGTTTACATTCTTTGCAGAAATCCCGAAAGTCAAGAGAAGGCTTTAATGTCTAATTACAGACAGTAAAAGGATGAAGAATGGATTTCTTCTTTTTTATCTTGATTTTTGTTTTGAAAAAAGTGTTTTATTATTATGAACTTTAAAGCCAATGCCTATGATAGCACGAGTCTTTCCCTTGGAGGATCACCACCAGAAAATGCCAAAACACTTTTCTTTGTGGCATTGGAATATCAGGGATTTTATTCTCAAAATTGAAAACTATCCTCTTTTAAGCTTTCAAATGCAGATTATAAATCTCATTTACCGAGAATTGGTATAGGACCTCAGTAGCCTTGGTTTCCATAAACCAGTGCTTATTACACATTATAGGAATTCTATTAAAAGTATAGAAGGAATAACGTGTAAAAAGAAAATTTGTACAAGTTATTAGTAATGGCAAGGTTGGCCTCCCTTGGAGAGAATATTAGACAAAAAAAGACAAATATTATTTAAATTTTGAAGAGGTTTTGATCTAGAGACCGTTTTGTAATAAAATATTGTTATATAAAAAAGAACACTCAAAAAATTGGCTGTGCTTCTACTTGTGTTTCGTGATGTGTCCAAGTGAAACAGACACACCTTAGTGCCACTCCAGCGGGCACACGTGGTTTTGAGTGTGAAAAGAGCTTCCAAGTGGCTCTACAACTTGTTCAGTGAACTGCAGACTGGGCTTTTTAAAAACATGAAGAATTCTAGGCTCACATGCATGTTAGAGTGGGAAAAGAATTCTTGTAGATTAGCAAGGACTTCTCATGGACACATTCCACGAAGATATCCTGCACTGCAATTTGTTAGAGGGGGACAACCCCCAAGTAAAAGTATCTCACAAGTCAGATAGTTCATAAAACAACACGGTCGATCCTTCCACCCTCTTCTCCACTACTTTGAAGTTAAGCTTGATAAGTTTAAAATGAAGAGTTATCCTGCCATCCTGGAAGAATGGAAGAACCTACCACATTGGTAGTTCTCTTATATCTGCAGCTAAGAGAAGAGAGGAGTCTTTAAAATTTGCTCAATCAGCTGATAGTTAAAGAACTGAAAAATAAAACTTTTGAAGAAAAATTGATGGGCTTGGATTTGGTTCAGAAGAGGAACAGACTGAAGAGTCAAGAGAGAGTGACAAGGCGAGGGTTACGGGGTGCTCGTCGGGACACAGTGGAGGCAGGTGTAGACTGTCAGAAGTTGAGGGCCAGGCAGCTTTGCTGGAAAAGACAGGAGATCACTTTTGAGAACGGCAGTGTTTTAAAATATTGTACATGGAAAACGATCCTGATGTAGTTCAATCTTATGGAATATTATTCTATAGATGGAAATTCAGTGCTCAGTGGTAGGCAGCAAAGGTCTAGGCTGACCAGTTTCTTTCTGGGAAGATACTTAGAGCTGTGGAAAAAGTGCTGACTACTTTAAGCATGTCTTACAAATAGTTGTCCCCACCTTGGGCATCTGGAGTACTGCCCAGTATCTCCTCAAAATACCTGAGGTTTCAAGTGTTCCTACTGTTTAATGTACTAACTGTCATAATGCTCTATTGGGGCACTTTACCTGTTCACTGTGAAGACCTTAAAATTTATGTGTTCCGTGCTTCCCTGTTGTTAGTCTCTGGGGTTTGTAGTCCTTGGGAATGCCCACAGATGTGATGCTTAGTATCCTAATCACAAGCTCTTTTGGCTTTCTTCTTTTCAGGTCACCTGCATTGAGCCCTGATACCCACCATACCTGTGTCCTTGACCTCTAACGTAGCGAATATGCATTTTTCTACTCTTTCCATGGCCTTCCCCACCTACAGCTATCTCTTTCATAAACAAAGATGATCAAAATTTAATGAGTCCTTAATATGTGCCAGGCAGGAACAGCTACCTACTTCATGTAAATTCTTTTATTTAGTATTAGCATACATGGGTGTATTGCCACTGTTTAGCAGATGGGGAAACTAAGGCAGAGAAAGATTAAGCAAAGGCCAAATTCTCTCGTTGCTGACTGGAGACCTCAATGAGCTCAACAGCCTGACAGAGAGCCTGAGCTTTTGTTCAGCCCGATACTCACTTCCCACTGGACTGCTGCTGCCAACGTGTAGGTTCTTTCTTCCCTGGGTAGGTCCTCATTTCCCCAGAGTGTTTCTTTTTCTCTGACCCTGCCTAGATTCCTTGTTGTCATTCCAGCCTCCATCTTGAAAATACACCTGACAGTCCATCTTGTCCCTCTGCCACTGCCTTCCATCAAGGCTGTAATCAGCGTCAGGGCAGCAATCGACATTCCACGTTCTTGCACCCTACGAACCAAGTGCTGCTGGCTGAATTCATTTTTGTCAAGGCAAAGCCACTACCTTTACATCTATCTGACCTTAATTCTGCCCAGAAGTTTTTTATATTTCCTCTCTTATTTTCTAGCAGGAGCCCATTCCTTCTCCCATTTCTCATAAAAACTGAGTTCAAATCTGTACTGGTTCCCAAGCCTTCCACCTGGCCATATTCCCCTGCCAGTGGCTAGGTAATTTTGCACAGTGTAAACTGAGATTTGGATTCCATCTCCTTAGAATGTCCCCTTGCCTATGAATCCTGGCAGTGCCCTCCTCCCAGTCCTCTCTATATTTGGGGAAGAGTCTCCTGTGTCCCTGTTCCTGTGTCTTGACACTCATCATTTCCTGGGGCTTTGCAACAGTGCATATCCCCTTTCTACTCCCTCTGCAGTCTGTCTTGCTTTGCTATGGCTTCTTGTGCCTTTCTCACAACATCTTGCTCGTGTGTGCCATTTTAACCCATGATCCAATATCATAGAATTTCATTTGTCTTAGTTCCCTTAGGTTGCGTCCTGTCATCTCAGGTAGATCAGCTCCTTGCAGGACAATCCCTCCCCGTCATTCCCCCATCGATCCCATTTCTCTGCCCCCAGGCTTGGGCACTGTCTTCCAAGTTCCTTGATCAAAGCCATGGTGCTCATGTTTGAGAGGCTCATTTGAAGCTGGCTGTCACCTGAGTCTTATAGAATTTGCTGTACTTTGATTGTGTCCCTCACTTTGTCTGATACACTTTCTCCTGAGCTTCCCCTTCCATTCTCTGGACCTTTTCTGTGGTCTGCTTCATGGATTGGGCTTCCTCAGATGTCTCTAGATGGTTACCTCCTCCAGGGTCTTCTCAGCTCGCTTCTGTTTTCACTTGGCAAAATTGCTGTGTTAATCAAGGTTCCACCAGAGAAGCAGAACCAGTGCTGGGAGAGCACACGAAGGGATTTCTGGCAGGAAATTGGCTTACATGGCTTAAGGGTTGATTGAATAAGTCTAATATCTATAGATCAGCAAGCCAAGAAGGGCAGGCTGCCCTTCCCAGGTACAATTTGTTCTTCCTCTGTGAACCTCAACTCAGGTCTTAAAGCGACTCCCCTGATGCAACCAGCTCACCTGGAGGAGGTAGAATGCTCTCGCTTGGCTAAGATCAGCTGCTGATGACCATTCATCACATCTGCAGAACACGCTCATGGCAGCTCCTGCGTGTGCGAAGACCTGGGCACTGTAGTCCGGCCGAGCTAACACATCCAAGTGACAGCCACACTCCCTTTCGATGGCTTCACTCCTTCTTGAGGTCATAATTGTCAAGAACAGTCTGACAAATATCTGTCATGAACTAGATCTGAAATGTATCCTGGGCTCATACGTGGAACTTGTACAAAGCAGTCAGATTATGGGGCACTCTGCTCATCAGAGGACCAACTCCTGAGGCCAGAGCTGACTGTACTTGTTGGCAGGTCAGGTCTAGCTGGGGAGGTGAGTTACTGAGGAGTGCCCAGAAAGGCAAGCCCTTGTGCCCAGTTCTTTGCTTCCTTCTGCGCTTCCTTGTGGCTGCTGGTCTGTCCCTCTGCAATCTGTCTTCCTTTACTATTGGCTTCTTGTGCCTTTCTCACAACATCTAGTAGCTGCTTTCTACTGCCAGCCCCTTCCATATGCTATTTCTGCTTTTGTCATGGAATAAAGCTTCTAAAACCATGAGTCAAAAATAAAGTTCTCCTCCTGTGAACTTCAAACCCCTCCCTCTTGTTTTGGCGTTCAGGTTGTCCCTGAGCTCACTGTGTCGTCTGGGCTGGCCTCATACTGCAGGAGGCGCTCCTGCCTCAGCCTCCCAAGTGCTGGGATCATAGGCATGTACCAGCATACCCAGCCAACCCTCTCCTGCTTTAATATGTTCACATAGCTGGCATTTTATCTTAGTGATGGGAAAGTGACTAATGTGTGCACTCTCTCCCAGTTCTCTCTCTGTCCCTCTGTCTTTCTCTCTTGTCTCTCTCTGCATCTATCTCTCTCTGTCTCTGTCTCTCTGTCTGTCTCTCTGTCTGTCTCTGTCTCCCAACCCCCCGCTTCAGTCCCCCTCTCCCCCTCATTCCAAACTCAGCTGGCTTCCTTCCTTTTGGGTCCCTTCATGTGACCGCCCCCCACAGGCCGCTCAGGTCTCAGGAGTGTCTGCTTGCACCGTCTGCTAGGGTCGCCATAGCAAATGCCACAGACAGAAGTGGAGGGAGCTTACACAGCAGGCATTTATTGCCCCACCATGAAGACTTTGGATGCCAGAATCTAAGCGCCAGGTTTCAGCAGGGCTCCCTGAGGACACTTCTGGGCCTCCTTTGGCTTGGGGATGGCATCTGAACCCTGTGTCCTCACAGCACTTTCCTTCAGTGTGTACCTGCGTCCTACTCACCTTCTGATGTAGCAGCATTGATCCCAGGAGATTAGGGCCTACTTGTGCTACCTCTTATTCACCTCTTTTCCAAGAAGGCCCCACATCCAAGTAGGGTCATATTGTGAGTTACTGGGGGTAAGGACTATGGTGAAGCATTTGGGGGGACACAGCTCAGCCATACTACTACCCATCCCTCCTTGTTATGGTTTGTGCTTAGGTCACCCCCAAAGCCTCATGCAGTCATGGCCTGGGCTTCTCGATTTTGTGATTAGTTCATGATCCAATGCTGGGATTATGGATGTGAGTGCTACTGGGATTATGGGTATAAGGGTTGCTGGGATTATGAATGTGAGCGCTACGCCCACCTTGGGGCAGACAGCCTGCAATAGAAGGGAGGGAGACAAGCTGCTGCTGCTGCTGCTGCTGCCACCCCCGTCGCTACTCCTTCCTTCTGCTCTTGTTATGTTTGCTGTTTTCTGCCACCATGAACGGCTGCCCTCTACCATGTGCCGCTGTGCCTTGGAGCCAGCTGAGTATGGACTGAAACCTCCACAAACTGTGAACTAAATAAACCCTTCTTTCCTTAATTTGGGGTGTCGGATATTTTGTCCCTGCAATGAGAGAGAAGTAACTGAAACACCCCTCTTGCCAATAAGAGGACACTGTTCACAAACTTCATAGTTCGCCATAGTTATATTTGTGTCCTCCTTTGTTTAGCTTAGAAAAAAGTTATATTGCCTTATAACTTATTTGTAAGGAAAGTTTAATTGAGAAAAAATAACAGGAATCAGAATTCTTTTATTCTTGGCTTTAGGCTACGTTTCCTTTCCTCGTTTTTGCAGCCACATTGCTGACACTCAGTGCTGTCCCAGCAGAATAGAGGATCTCTGCTTCCCTGTAGTTTAGCCCCAGGACTGAAGTTGCCACACAAAGGTATTTTTATAAGGATCTTAGAAGAAATATAAACCATACATTTCATAGTGTCTATGCAAATTGTTACATTTTCTACACTCAAGTTTCTTCTCCAAATGAATCTAACCTATCAAAGTTTGCTAGCTTGGAGCTCCGTTCTGCATGAGCCTGTTGTATTGCCCATAGGAGGAAAGAATTGTTTTCTTCATATAAGCCATTAAGCAGAAGCTCCGGGCTTTATTCTGCCTCCCTCATCTAAGGTTCTGGGACTTGGACTCATGGATTCAGATCACCTCTCTGCCAACCTGGCCCCCTGGTAGAGCTCTGGCAGGACTGAGTAGCTGTCCTGAGGTGGAAGGACTGTGGGCAACAGCGGTGACTCAGCCTGAGTGTGTGCCACAGAGCCACCTCTCTCCTACCCCTTGTCCCTCCTCATCCTGGTGCCCACTGTGACCACTGCGGCAATGTGGACCCCTTCTTCCCTCACTCAGTCTCCACTGGGCCTGCCTGGGCTCATGCCACTCAACCACACATGGAGAGTAATGGCTGGGGTGCACTCCTTCCTGTACCTGAATGGCCCACCGTGCATTGTTCCCTATTTAATGTCAGCCTTTTCTTGGGCTTTGATTAAAATAACACTTTTCAAATTTTCCTGGATTTTGTCTTAAACGCAACATAGTATTTCCTTTAAAGCATATTTCCTTTAATGCAAACATAGCAAAACTCAGTTTAAACTTAAGAGCCCACTCTTCATTTTTCAAAATAATTTGTTCATGTTTGACCACCTCTTAAGAGAATCAATTTTGTTGCAACTGATTAAATGATTAGCTCAAATTCTTCTTAGTGAGGTATGTTATCACAGAAAAGGTTGAAACCATTTCAAGAGTCAGAGACTCAACATCTAGAGGAAGAAGAAAACAGAATAAAATAGAGAAAAGAAAGTGGAGGAGGGAGCAAAGGGTACAGAAGAAGGGGGAGAAGGGAGGAAGGGAGGAAGTCATTTGCATTAGGTGATTCAGTACAAAGCTCTTAAACTTTAATGTACTATAGAGAAAAATGTAGTTTTTCAAAATACAGACTATTTTTTGAAGATACAATACAGAATCAAAACTATTTCTTGATTCCAGTGACTGCAGTCTTGCCTGGAGCCTGTGTCAGTGTTCCTTTCATGGGGACTTACTTCTCACTGGGAGAGAGGAGTCCTTATCTATTTCTACTGTATCTCTTGAACAGCAATATCTTTGTGTGAACTACATACTTGGCACCTTCTTTGTTTGAGATTAATTTCTGGATGTACTCAGTCACTGTTGCCCAGAAAGGCTCTGTGCTTGGCTAAGAAGGTACAATTCTGTGGCTACATGACAGCTGCCTTTAAACGCTGGGCTCATACAGTTTCAGTGGTACAAGTAATATAGGCCTAGAACTGTCTTAAGAAGAGAGTTTCAGAACAACACTATTCAACTTAAAAGTGAGTCCGTAATCCCTTGCTCCATATTTAAGAGGAGATGATGGTTTATGTTTTAGGTAAGAAGGATTTACAAAAGAAAGATTTTAGAAATGAGGATAGTATTGTGAAAGGTTTTTGTTGTAGAGTTCATTTATATGTTTACAGCTACTCTCTGAGCTAGTCAAAGACATGGGAACATAGAGGAAAGATAAGGAAATATGTAAGAGGTTAAGAAAGGACCTGATCAGGAGCTGGACGCAGAAGCCTTGGGATTAGGAGCGGCTGCAGTGGGGAGCATGCGGAGGTCAGCTGCCGCAGTGGGCATGGTTCTCCAAGTGCCTGTGGAGTATCAGCACATTAAAATTGACAGCAAGACTATGAGTGGGGATTGTCAGAGCTCATTTTCAGATGAGGAAATAAAACTGCAGGGGTTCAAGTATCTTTCCAAGGACCCACAGCTGCTAAATAACTAATGTAGCGTGTCGAATGTGAAAGCCCTCATCGCTCTCTGCCTTAATGCACTCCTTCCACCCAGGGAAGGGGTGGGTGGTGTCTTACTTACTTTTCTTGTTGCTGAGACAAAATGCTCAACACCTACAGGTTCATGGAGGAAAGGTTTAGTTGGCACACAGTGTGTGGAGGCCAGTGGCCTGGCAGTGGGGCGCCATCAAGGATAAACAGTGCACGGCAGAGCAGAAGGTGGCAAGCAGTGGGCAGGCGAAGAGCAGCAAGCACACAAGCCCGCTTTCTGTGCTTTCTATTTTATGCACCCAGCGTGGGGTGCTCTTAATCTGACCCGCAACTTTCCAGAGCCAGCTGGTTGGTCACTTGGCAGTCATACAGCCTGCTTGCAGCACCACACTCTGGACTTAGCCGCTTCTGTACAAGCCCTACCTAGGATGGCACAGGCTTGGGGGGCAGACCTAGACATGAACCCCAACTGGTAGCCTCGTCTGACGGAGAAAAGAACACAGCGGGTAATCACGAGACTTCTCTGCTTGTCCTGCATGTGGCTTGCTCAGAGGGAGGTCAGGTATCTACATAAAAGCAGGAAAATTAAGTTAGATATTTATGTACTACTCGGCATCGGTGCTTGTGTAGGAGGAACCGCTGTGGCAGCTGTCGGTGATTTGTCGTCTTCCTTTAGGGGCTGGTGGACTGCGTAAGCTCGCACTCCGTGTGCGTGGTTGGGTGTATTAGAGCATCCAGCCCGGGATTGGGAGTGGGCATCCCCACCTGCCCTTGATTACTCCCAGAGTGCTTCTGGTGCAGGGAAGCCACGGCCCTTCTTTTGTGGCCACCCTGGGAGGACAGCCTGCCTGGGGTGATGCAGCTGACTGCAGGGTGCTGGCTGCACGCGCCGCTGCACGGTGCCTGCGCTGAAGTGCAGGGAGCTTGCTCCAGCTGGATCCCAGAGCTTCTGCTCCATGTGGGAGAGCAGTGCCGGGCGACTGGAGGTCCCGGCTGCACATAAAGAAAACTCCTGGGCTGCTCTGCCGACCGAGGGCTTTCAAAGCCAGGTCATTGGAGAAACCGTGGATGAATTATTTTTTGCAAAAAACAGGAACGTACTACTATCCTTTAGTAAAGAATCCTAATTGTAACAAGCAAGTAATCCTGAAGATGCTTAGCAAACTAATTTCACTGAGACAAAGTGCAGCTATCTGAACAATTCAGTGAAGAAAACTTATGTTTTCAAATAATTCTGTAAGCAGTCACATCAGGACATTACTTTTACTTTTATTTCTTTTTTTCTCATTTTAAAAATTTATTTTAGGACTGATGAGATAGCTCAGCAGTTTAAGCATCTGCTTAGGCAAGCTCAGGTCAGCGCAAGGGGCCTCGGTTTGATCCCTGGCACCACCACACCAGGCCCACCCTCAGGGGGCTGAGCTGGCAAAAAATACTATTCTAAAGAGAATAAAGTGATAGATAAAACATTAGAGTTGATACAGAATTTCAAAACTCAAACTGATAGGAATTCACAATTGCTATTATAGTACACATTGTAATCCTCAAAGTAGTTGCTCAGATTACCAGATAGAAGCATGCAAAATTAGTCAAGATAAACATTTTAAGAGTTAGCTGCTCTTTTTGATAAAGAAATAGAAATTAGCAGTACAGTCACCCTAGCTATCTTGTGTATAGACACAAACATGTTTTTCTTCTTAAAGAGATTTCTCTCTACAAGGACAATTTTGGGTCACGGAACAATTGAGTGTAGTGTGTGGATCTCCCACCTCTCCTTTTCCTTTGCACGCAGACCCCACCCCACCATCCCCACCCGAGGGACCTTTGTTACAGCTGATGAAGCTCATGGACATGGCAGAATCATGTACAATCTGAAGTTTTCTTCAGGATTACCCCTCCCATCACCACCCTGAGCTCTGCCGAGGTCTAATGGACAAATCCAGCTGACACAGTCAAAGTGCACGATGTGAGGACTTGTGCAGTAGTTTAGATCTGGGGATCTCCCAAAGGCCCACCTGGCAGACACTTCATCCTCAGCTTTATGCTATTTGGAAACAATGGAACCGTTTGCAGGTGGGGCTTGGGACAAGGAAATTGCATCCTCACTGCCCTTGCAGTGCGTGTTGGGACCCAACTCTTACCCATCTGTCCCTTCTTGATGAACAGGCCTCCTCCGCCATGTGCTCCTCCTACCTTTATCTACTTCATGGCCACAGGTGACCTCAGTCCTCAAATGAGCCAACCAGTCATGGAGTGAAAGCCTTCCAAATTATAAGCCAGTGTCTTTACTCCTTCTAAGTTTATTATGTCAGGTATTTTGTTATATACAGAAAGGTGATTTAGCCAGTTTCAGATACATATCAACTGTGAAATATTTATCACAAATTAGTTAACACATCCATCACTGCATGTAGTTAGTGTATGTGTGTGTGTGTGTGTGTGTGTGTGTGTATGTGTGTGTTTGCATATGTGGTGAGGAAATTCTCTTAGCAATTACAGGTATGTAATGCTGTATTGTTAATTCTGGCCATCGTGCTGCACCAGATCCCTAGACATCTCCTAACTGAAGATTTGTAGCCTTTGACCAGCCTCTCCCCCTTCCTTGCCTTTTCTGATAGTTTCAAACATAAAACCTAGAATCTGGAAAACATGTCTAGAAAAATGAGTAAATCCTGCTGGCTGATAATACATGGAAAACAATTCCTAGTGCCCGTCCCACGCCACGCTGGTCCTGCACTGTCTGCTAAGAGACTGCATTTCCTCCGTGCTGCAGAATGACTTTTCCATGAAATTTGGTGTTCGGATGGGGCGGCACTGTGAGGCAGCTGTGGGGAGCGGCTGGGCAGCAGCACTGAAGTGCTTTCTTTTCCTCATTGAGCATTTGTTGAAATACATTCCAGGGCCTTTGATATTGCCTAGATCAGAATCTACTCTGAAAACATGGCCATTGAGCTTTATACAAGTTCTGTTTCATTACATTGGTGCTGAAGTTTGACTTCTTACTATAGTACTAGTTGTGGTTTCAGGCAAGTTACCTTCTTCCTCTGAACTGTTTCTTCCTCAGAGAACAGGTCCAGCTGGCCCTTTGTGTCTTCGGCTTTCCATCTATAGATTCAGTGTGAAGTTAGTTCTATCATGGTTGTCTGCATACTGACTGACAAGATTATAAAAGTCAATCATCCCCTACACAATATAGTAAACTATTTGTGTAACACTCACATCACATTAAGTGTTATCATTAGAGATGATTTAGAGTATATAGAAATAAATCAGACCAGCATGTGCTAACATTGCATTGCCTCCGGTAAGGCAATATGTAAAAAACTGAAGATGTAAATTAAATCTGAAAAATACAATAGATATTGTGGAAGGGAAAGAAACTGCTCAAAAGGAAAGAACAACTGGGACAAGGGGAAGGAAAAAAGAAAGAAGGAAGGGAAGAATATATAGATAAGATAATTGTACTACTAATTTCTGTTGGTTTATTGATGGCTGGTCAAAGAGTTCAGTGGATTAAAACACCTGTTTAGGCAGACGCAGGGGCCAGGAGCTCGATCCCTGGGCCTGCCGTGCTGGCCCCACCCCTGGGGCACTCTGAGATGGCAATTGCGACTGAGTGTGGTGGCACGTGCCTGCAATCCCAGCGCTTGGGAGGCTGTAAACAGGAGAATCACTACAAGTCCAACCTACATAGTGAGACCCTGCAGACCTTGTACACCCTGTATTAAATACAAAAAGAAAAAAAGGAACAGTTAATTCTTATATTTTTAAAATCAATTTTGCATGCCTGTATCTGGTAATCTGAACAAGTACTTTGAAAATGGCAGTATGCATTGTAACAACCATTTCTAATTTCTTCAGGTATTTATTTTTAAAGAGAATAATAGTAAATTTCTTATGTTGTTTTGAAGTTCTGTATTATTTTTAATGTTTATTTAAAATTTTTATTCTCTTTAAAATAAAGAATGAAGTATATAGAAAGTGCTTAAGTTATATGCAAATGCCATTTTTATATAAGGGATTTGAGCATTCGCGGACTTAGATGTTTGTGGGGGACGGAGAACGCTCCGCAGATCCTAAAGCACAACTGTCCCCCTGAGGAGAAGTGGCACGTGCAGCAGCCATGCTACCATGATAGCACTTCGGTCCTCAAGAGACAGTGCATTCACGTTTCAAAACAGCATTCGCCTTTGGACGTGAGCTGTTTCCTATTATTAAATGTTTTCCCACAATGCAGAGTTGGCTGGAACACTGGAATGCTTTTCAATCTTGGTAAAATACCTAACATTTTATTAATCTTTCCAGCAAGGGGGCGCCGAATTCTTTTACTTACTACATATGGACTCTGAGGAGCAGTGGTATCCCGCGGGATCATACTGTGGCTTGAGAGGGCTTGACGGATAATTAATAAAGACAGAAAAAACAGCGGCAGCACTCGTGATGATGAGGATGTGGAGGCTGGCAGCTACTGAGCACCAGGCCCTGAGCTAATCCGCTTTATATGCCTATCATTTAATCATGGCAACAAGTAGGTCAGACAATGGGAAGCTCCTGTGAAGCCTGCGTGTCATAAGCCGGGAGCACGTGATGAAGTGATTTTTTCTTCCTGGAGTTCACGGTCCTTGGTGGCCAAACACCGCACATCTAGTCCGCTTCCCATTGCGTCTCAGCAGGGCCCCTGGCCCAGGTGCCCACTACCTGGGGACCCTGCATGTGACATTAGCTACCAAGTTCTTTATCTGTCCAAGTCAATGTCCTACCAAGTTCTGTCCCATTCAAATTATGTCTTGTCTTCTTCTACTCTGAAGCTTTCCTTCTGCGTGTGCCTTTGGTTTGCTTACAATTGTAACTCACTACTGCCGTGGGTCTGCATGTTGAATTTACTTTTCAGTCTCTTCCACATCAAATAAATGCTCTCTGCAGGGCAGGTGACTCAAACATGTTGAAAAATGGATGGATGAGGAAAAGGGAGGGAGCGTGGATGCTCCTGGAGACAGGGGAGGGGCTGTGCAAGGACCACGGCGGCGCGCACCTGGAGGTGCGAGCTAAAAGGAAAAAGCATCCGTAAAACAAAAAGACTGTTGGTGACCGGCTGCCGTGTGCTGTTGCCACGGAGGCGAAAAGGGGCTTCTGCCTAAAGGACCATCCCTGCAGCACCAAACACTCAAACTTGGGCAGAGGACGACAACGTCCTGTGATGGCCTCTGCACCTGAGTGTCTGCTGAGTGCGGCAGGCAGCTGAGAAGCACAAGAAGCCTCGAGCCTGCAGGCGCCTCCGCGGTGCCTCATTTCCAGGAGACAAGTTCTCCTAGAAATCCTGTCCGTTGACACTTGTTTCTTATATCTCAGCAACTGACTGTTGTCTCCCTCACCACTGCACAAGCCCCAGGGTAGGAGTTTAGGAGCCACCCTTCCGTACTCAAGGACACACACTAGGATGGCCTTGAGTTAAGTTGTCTCAGGGCAGAATTTCTGAATCTGAAACACTGTCCTCCTGGGGCTCATGTCCAGAGCTCCCTCACGGCCCCCTGCCTGTCCCACCGTTCACATCTCACCCGGCGCTCGGCTGGGCCAATGCCAGCTCTGTCACACTGTTGAGTTAGCAAGGACAGCCCCCGGCTTTGCTCTTTTCGTGCCATATGCTCCTGCGATGAATGTGCTGTAAAATGCAGCCCTTGCTGCCAGCCCACCTCCAGCCCTGCCGCATGAGCCAAAGCTTCCTCCACAGACGGTGCAGTTGTACTTGGAATGCTTATGAGTTTTCGTAAAGCAGTGTGGATAGAATAGAAATTAATGCTATCTCTTACCATAGGAAGAAAACTTACTTGCTTGTTTTTTACCAATGAACATAAAATGAATGAAAGCATCGCATGACATTTTACTGGGGCTAAATACAGAGCAGAGCATCTGTGGGGGTAGGAGTCCGTCCTGCTTTAGGGTTACACTGTCGTGGGGTCTAGTCCAGTGCTGTACATACGAGACCATGGAAACAGTATTCAGTGAACCCGTAGTCTAGTTCTTACTTGTAATTATACTGTTGAGTTTTCCTCCTCCAGGGTTGCAGGTTTATATGCACGTGTTTTCAGAATCCTGAAAGTGAGCCCTAACCGCACATCTCTTTTAGACCCCCCAACCCCACTGAGGTTCTCCTTTGCTGATGCAACACAAATCACTTAATTTGTCTGGAATTGCTTTCTTTAGCTATTTGAAGGGACAGATATAAATTTCAAGAGTCAAGTAGCAGGACAGTTGTCATGAGAATCAAATATGCTGTATGGAGGTAAAAAACGGGGCCTGGTAAGTTGTAAAGTGCTAGAGGGATAAATGTTAGGATGTAGGAACTGGGATCAAGCTCCCAGGCTATGCTCTTTATACCACTTTGAAAATCTTTAAGAAAAGCCTGTGATTCTTAATCATTTCAGTTGTAAAGTAAGGTACTGACTTTGCCATGTGGAGTTGCTGTTGGGACCAAAGGGGATAAAGTCGATGGGATGCGTGCGGACGGCCTGACACAGTGTTGTTGTTTTTTTTATGTGTAATTAGGTTTTTTAATGAATCTTATTGAGAAAGAAATAGCAATGAGATAGTTTCAAAACAGGTTAGTAGGACAGTTACAATAATTAATACATTGCATATTGTTGTCTTCTTAGTGGTTATTCATAGTACAAGATGCAGACATGATATCT
This sequence comes from Octodon degus, assembly GCF_000260255.1. Taxonomy (NCBI): domain Eukaryota; kingdom Metazoa; phylum Chordata; class Mammalia; order Rodentia; family Octodontidae; genus Octodon; species Octodon degus. The sequence continues at coordinate 5,469,422 of NW_004524630.1, forward strand.
TGTCTAAACACTATTAGTTCAAAACTTCTCACTGAACTAAGAGAAAGTAGCTGTATATCTATGCTATTTTGTATATACAGATATATATATATTTTTTTTTCACTACAAAATGGTCCTTCATTTGCATCCCCTTTTTTGTTTACTTTTGTCAGAGATGGGTATTCCATTGCCATTCAAATATTGTAGGTGCATAAATTCAGCAAAATAATCCAATATAGTCCAGTAGTCCATAATAGTAGTGGGCTATCCGCAGGACTGTGACACAGTGTTTTTGAAATAAGTGGTTGTTATAATTACCGTCCATGCTCAAGGCTCAAGTTCTGAGATCTGATGACAAGATCTGAAGCTTCTGCAAGTGCAAGTCTTGTGCAGTTTTATACATCGATTGTTGGTAAATATTTTGAAAAATTCACATATGCTATCATTTAACATTTCATGATTACATAAAGGTATTTTATGGTAATTTCTGTGCCGTCCCATTCATGTTCCTCTAAAGTCAGGTTCCGGGCTACATTTTCTACTCTGACATTTTATACTCATGATGAATTAGGTAAATATGATCTTAGGCATAGTCTAGAGACTGCATCATCCATGGTGTGTGTGTGTGTGTGTGTGTGTGTGTGTGTGTGTGCACGCGCACACACGCATGCTAACTGGTGGTTTCTATCTGTGTAAAAGAAGAGAGCAGAGAACATGAAGAAAATTAGAAATGAATTAGATATGTTCTCTAGATAAGATGCGTTTGACTTGTTATCTTGGGAATTTTTTTTTATTAATCTTATTGAGAAATAGCAATGAGACAGTTTCAAAACCTATTAGTAGGACAGTTTCAATAATTAACACACTGCATATTGTTGTCTTCGTAGTGGTTATTCATAGTACAAGATGCAGACATGATATCCTGTCCAAACACTATTAGTACAAATATGTCCAAACACTATTAGTACAAATCTTTCTTCTCATTGAATTAAGAGCAAGTACCTATATATCTATCCTAATTACTTTGTATATACAGTTACAAAATGGTCCTTCTTTTCTATCCCCTTTTTTGTTTAGTTTTGTCAGAGATGGGTATTCCATTGCCATTTAAATATTGTAAGTGCATGAATTCAGCAAAATAATCCAATATAGTCCAGTAGTCTCTCGGGATCTTTATGAGACAAACAGTCTATTATTCATTTTATGGTTGGGGAAGCTGGGGCTCATAGTAGAGATCCCTCTAACATCTGTTTTTTTTGAGAAAAAAAAAAAACGTTAGCCACTCTGACTTCATAAAGAAACAGGATATCAGAGTCCCAGTATTGAAGAGGAGGCGTCAGACATGCTGCCTGCTGAAGTCTTTGCCAGTATTGGGGATTCTGCGTATTGAGTTGACAGTATCTCAACAGATCACCTGACTTTTTCTTAGTAGCTGTGTTTTCTTAGTTATCTATGCTTTTAGAAAGTCTTTGCTATAAATCCTTGGCAATATGTGTTTCATCACTTGTGGGCCACTTAACAGCACTTGAATAAAAAAGTAAAGCAAAAGCATCTTTTTAAATACATTTCTCACTATCCAGACTAAAGAACTACCACCATTGTGGAGTCTTAAAATGAACACCAAGAAGTTGGCTCTAGTACTTGCCTTTACAGTGCTTTTCCTCCAGCTGTGAGTGCTGCTCTAACTAGAAGAGAGGAAGCAGGGAGGGGAGGTTCACAGGGAAGAAGGTGGTGAACGCTGAGGTGCAGCGTGGCCTTGCGTCAGATGGGCCGAGTCGGGCATCACTTGCTTCTGTCTCCTGGACGGCCAGTGAGGTTCTGCGCCCTCATCTAGCAGGAGCTAGAGCTCTGAGGTTCACACGCAGGGCGGGCTGACTTCACCTCACACCATAGCGACTACAGGGCATCCAGGGCTATTCTGTCGCTGAATGCTAAGAGGTGCTTCTCATGTGCTGATGTATATAGTAGATGGGACATGAATGAATTCAGAGAGATAAGGTGCTCAGACCTGAGGTGTGTGGGTGGGAATCGACAAGGATTTTTCCTTTTGGTCTCTGAAAACATGATGGATTTGTTCTGTTCTGCTCTGTGGCATTTGGAGGAAGATTCTGTAAATCAAACAACCCTTTATTCAGTTTTGGGTGAAAATGGAGTTGCTCTAAACCTCATATTATAATATAAAAAATAATTTGGACCCCAAAACAATTTTTTTGCATATTATGAAAATTACTGTTCCCTCTATTGAAAGGTGAGATAAATTATGCATTTTAAAGTTCTGCCAAGATGGCTCAAGAATAAGAGAATTATTTTGCATCTAATATTGTACTGAGATTACCTGTATAAATGAAGAACTCAGCCTGTTTTATTCATATAATGCAATTGAAATAACAAATTAGTGGCATGCTGGCAAACACAACTCAACAAACCTATTGTGTCTTAGCCTTTTCATATTTAAAAAGTGAAAATATTTTATAATTTCAAAAGACAGCATAGCATGAGATGCAGCCCATATTCAGAAGACCAGAATGACAGGCATTGCGAGCATGAACCTACTATTACAGATTACCATCCTCAGTTCAGTTGCTTAGCTCACAGGAGTTAATTAAGACTCAGGACATATGACAACATGTACTGTAACATCATATAATTTGGTAGTGTCCCAAATTTTCTGATCAAGGAGATTATGGGGCCAAAGAGGAAAGTGATCAGTGATGTAGAGTGTGCCTAAGGAGAGTCACATGGAGAGAAAACATTCTCTCAGGCTTTCACAGAGAGCACATTGGCCAAGCAATGGCCATGACTCATCCACATGGCTGACACTGACAAAGGTTCTACAATCTGCTGTACATATTTCAGAGTAAATCCTGAGGGGATTTCACTGACCTTATCAGACCCAAAAGCTACAACTCTTGTTGCATGGGTCTTGCTTCATCTTGGTCTTAACCATCCAGCAGAAAAGTATAAAAATGAAGTATAAGAAGTAAAGCCATGGTGTTCTGTTGAGCTGTAGGGGACTCAGGTCAACAATTTCTGACAATGCCAGTGAAGCAGAAGACCCAATACTATTATGGACTACTGAACTCTTTTAGAATATTTCACTGAGTTTACACACCTATAATATTCAAATAACATGGGGCCGGGGAGATGGCTCAGTAGGATAAGCTCTTGACTGGCAAACACAAGGATCTGAGTTCAATCTCCGGTTCTGCAAAAAAAAAAAAAAAAAATTCAAATAACAGAACTAAACAAAAAAAGGGGACACAGATGAATGTCCATTTTTTATCTGTGTATTCACAATGGTTAGGATAGATATATAGTTACATTCTCTTAAGGAATAGAGGGATTTGTTCTAATAGTGTTTGTAAATAGGATATAATGTCTGCATCTTGTACAGCAATTAACCACTAGGAAGAATGTATGCAATGTGTTAATTATTGAAACTATCCTACCAATTTGGTTTGAAACTGTCTCATTGCTATTTGTTTTCCAATAAAATTATGGAAAAAAAGACAGCATAATTATAAAGATTAGTATAATTACAAGAATTTTTCAAAATAACCCCTAGGAATCAAACCATATACAACATTGTAGCAATACAATCCTATGACATTTTGTTTTTCTTGTCTCTTATTTATTTTTATTACCTTTTTAAAAAAAATGCTTTAAAGAGAGTATAGCAATAATTGATATGACATTAGAGGCAGTATGCATTTAAGCATGGTTTTAGTATCACACATTGCTGTCTGCAATGTAGTTGCTTAATTCATAGATATCAGCATACAGACTTAGACAAGGTCAGAATTCTACCCATTAACTGCTATTTTCAAAAACCTGGTGGAAATTCTTAGGACCATTGCCTTAATCATCTTGTTTATATAAATGTATGTTTTTGCCCATACCATGTTTCCTGACTTTTCTCTTTTCTTTCTCTTCATTGTTTAATCCTTAAGTTATCTCTTTTCATTTAACTATGTTATGCCTTTCAATTTTTATTTCTTCTTTTGAGTTCTTACACTAGGGAGACAATACAATATTTACATATGCATGTCTGGTTTATTTCACTTATAAGTATATCTTCAAGATTACTACAAGATTTGAGTTTATTTTTCTTTCTTTTTTTTTTTTTTTAGGAACTGGGGATTGAACTGAGGCCCTTGCTCTACAAGATTTTGAGTTTACAAGATTTTGAGTTTATTTTTCTTTTCTTTTCTTTTCTTTTCTTTTTTTTTTTTTTTTAGGAACTGGGGATTGAACTGAGGCCCTTGCGCTTGCCAGGGAAGCGCTTATTCTACTGCGCCATCTCCCTGACTCGAGTTTATTTTTCTTTATAGCTGAGTAATATTCCATTGTTTAAAAGGATCACATCTTTTTCATCCACTCTTTAAGTGATGGGCATTTTGATTGTTTCCAAGATTTGGCTATGACGTTTTCAGTTCTGTTGGGAAAATTTCCAGAAGGGGGATCTGTGTAAAAAAAGGGGAAATGGTTTTTTTAACATTCTATAGGGATTTAAAGTTTAGAATATCCATAGTTAATGGAAAACAGCAGTTCTATTTTATTTCTAAGGTATGTGATAGTTAGACAGATAATGATTTTAAGCTTAACTGTCTCTGTTACAGGACAATAGTATCATTAAGTTTTCTTCTGGACAACTAAAGTTTGCAGACCAAAAATTAAAGAGATAGTTGGTTTTAAAAGATACCCAACAATTTGGCCCTAGCCCTTCAAAGTCAGTGAGGACTCGGGACATAACAGAACTTCTGCTGTGACATCCTATACTAAATGGTGTCCCAAATTATCTGATCAAGGAGATTATGGGGCCACAGAGGAAAGTGATCGATGATGTAGAGTGTGCTTAAGGACAGTCATCTAGAGAGATAACATTATCTCAGGCTTTCACAGAGAGCAAATTGGTCAAGTAAAGGCTGTGAGTCATCCACATGGCTGACACTGACAAAAGATCTACGAACTGCTGTACATATTTCAGAGTAAATCCTGAGGGGATTTGACTGACCTTGTCGGATACAAAAGTTACATTTTTGGTTATATAGGTCTTGCTTTAACTTGATCTTAACCATCCAGCAAAAAAGTGAGGTATAAAAAGTAAAGTAAAGCTATATTAACATGCTGAGCTGTAAAAGGCTCAAGTCATCAACTCCAGACAATTTCCAGTTGTGCTGATAACTCACTATTATTATGGACTATTGGACTATATTGAGTTATTTTGCTGAATTCAAGTACCTACATTCTTTGGTCTGAGATCAAATATGAAAAGATCCTTTAACAACTTCTCCAAATACAGCATCTCTAACTGCAATGGAACACCCATCTCTGACAAAACAAAAAGGGGGATATAAATAAAGGATTTATTTGTTGAGAAAAATATATATGCAAGTAGGAGAGATATACAGCTACTTTCCTCCTAGCTCATTGAGAAGAAAGGTTTGTACAAATATTGTTTAGACAAGATATCATGTCTGCATCCTGTCCTCTGAATAACTAATACAAAGACAGCAATATGCAGTGTATTAATTATTGTGACTGTCCTTTTAACCTGTTTTGAAACTGTTTCAATGATATTTTATCTTTTTTCTCATTAAAATGAATTTAAAAACAGAAAGAAAAAAATAATGCCTAGGAGAAAATATTTTATCCTTTTCATGATATGTAAAAGAAAAATGCTTTTAAAATGCTGAAGCACAGTAAATCTAGGTAAGAGTAAAATGAATTATCAGCCCCAAAATAAAGATCTCTACTACATTCAACCTGTTGAATAAAAACTGTATGTATGTTCATCTTTTCATCTGTCTACACTCTTTTCAACTTTTTTTTCTCAAGAAAATCATTAAAGTAAAAATTCAGTGAAGTCAGAGATCCTTGTCCATTTTTCTAACTAACCCTACTGCGTAGAGCAGTCATTTTACATGCTACACACTTATGTTATATGTAAAACTAAGTAAATGAAAAAGCAAGATTAAGTAATCCAAAGGCTGGGCTGAGGAGATAGCTTGGTAGTATGCCTGCCTAGCAAGCTCAAGGTCCTGAGTTCGATACCCAGACCTGCCCATATTCCTAGCACTAGGGAGGCTGAGACAGGAGGATCACTATGAGTCTGAACTGCATAGTGAGACCCTGTATTAAATAAATTAATTAAACAATAATCCAAAGGCTGTCACAAACACAGTTACCTTGTGGATTTGAATTGAAAAACAGAAATGCTACTGTTTCTTGTTTTTTAGGTATACAAAAATGAAGACGGCAACCAACATCTACATATTTAACCTGGCTCTGGCAGATGCATTAGTTACTACCACCATGCCCTTCCAGAGCACCGTCTATCTGATGAATTCCTGGCCTTTCGGGGACGTTCTTTGCAAGATCGTCATTTCCATCGATTACTACAACATGTTTACCAGCATATTCACCCTGACCATGATGAGTGTGGACCGCTACATTGCCGTGTGCCACCCCGTGAAGGCGCTGGACTTCCGGACACCCTTGAAGGCAAAGATCATCAATATCTGCATCTGGCTCCTGTCCTCGTCCGTCGGCATTTCTGCCATAGTCCTTGGGGGCACCAAAGTGAGGGAAGGTAAGAGCAACAATTTTCATCCCATATATAAAAGCGTAACTTTTAGCTACATACACCTTTAACTTAGGAGTGAGTAGGACATATGTAATCTAGATGGAAAACAATAACAAAAGGAAATAGGATCCCTAAACCCATGGAAGACGCGAATGCAAACAATGTTGCCCTCCTTTCCACCTCTAAACGTAGAATGCGAAAATGACGTTATCAGAATCCAGATCCCCAGACCGGCTCCTGTTCGGGTAAAGAATGTGGAGAGGCTCAAGCAAGGAAACTGGACTTTGGATTCTGAAGATGCAACTCAGCAGGTCTAGTTTGTACCTTCTCTTTCCTAAAGCCGAACAACCACTCTGAACTTTATAGGTGCTATTTAGTGCTCCGTCGGGTGTTTAAATGCTGCAGGTTATTAAGAAGGTTCATGATGCCCTGCAAGTACTACAACTGACTATTTTTCAGCCAGGAGTTTCCAGATGAGAGCAAAAGGCCGGGTGCTGGCACCCTGCTACGTTTCGCACGATGCACACACAGCTCCTCTTTCTCGGTCTTTGGGCAGCGTTAGAGCGGTTCAAAGCCCGCAGCTAAGTGGGGTGCTAAGTAGAGTGGCAGCTGGCCCAGGCCCTGCGCATGCGCAGCCTCTCCGGCCCCCGCCAGCACCCGGCGGCGTGGGAGGACACACTGTATCGCAACTGAAGAGCTGACACTGAGACGTGTGATGCATCGTCATCACCCAAGATTCGCAGCTCACCCTCGAGCATTCTTCCCGTTGTGTCGTCCATGGATCTGGAGAAACATACTTGTCTGGGGCTTCTAAACGAAGCGGGAACTTTTCCCCCAAAGGTATGACATGAGTTTCTAACACAGACACAGTGAGTGATACACTATCATAGTTGGAACGTTTTAAGAAATACCTGCTTTTCTCTGTCTGGTAAGTGTTTTAAAGTGTGATTATAATCACACGTGAGATTTTGTTTCTTCGTGCCTGCAGCAAATGGGAATAAATTATGAGAAAGTACTGCAAGGCAGAGTTGTCTGCATACCACAACTGCAGCTCAGGGGCAGATGCTACCTGAGCTCTACCAGGACCAGAACAGGCTGAGCAATCCGAGAAGATAGGTGATTTTCCCGGGGCCAATAAGGACCTGGTTTTCACATTTCAAGTTCCTTTTGTAGACTTAATCACTGCGTTCCTTCTGATCTTTGTCAGAAAATGACATCTTTAGAGAAATGGATTTCAATTAGCCTTGGAAAGGGGAAGTGAAGACAGATGTGGGTTCTCCAGGAGAGATGCTGCGGATGAATATGTGCAGACGCGATGGAAAAGATCTACCAGTGTCAGCCAGAGTTCAATTTGTGCAGTACAAAAGGAAAAAAAATGGAAGGAAATTAGCATTGCAGGAAGGCTCTGTTCTTCCCTCTTCTTAATTTTCTGAAATAGCTTTTGTTCCTGTGATGAAAGGCCATCTTGATGGTCTAGTGCATTCACTGTGGGATGTTGTCCCAGGCTACACGTGAAGAATCTTGGGTGACTAGGAGGACTCTCTTAGATAAGCTGTCCACACTGGAGCCAGGCACCCTCGCATGGGTAGTTCACAATCTTGTATTTATAAAGAATTACCATGGAAAAGAATTGGGCATCAGTTGAACGAGAGTGCATATACCTTAAAACACAGATTCTAGACACAAACTGGCTGTGGTTAGCTCCTAGGTTCTCCATTTGTAGACAGTGTCATTGGGCAGACATGACATAGAACTTTGGCTTCTCACCTGCCTATCTCCTCAAACATTTTCCACATCTACTGAATTGATGCTGGTAAAGCAGTGCCTGGTCTTGTAAGCACTAGATGAATATCAGGATAGTCCTCTGATAGAATGACCTCCGCAGGTCCTGCCTTGTTGCTCAGTTTTTCAGTATTTATCTAATATTCATTTAATAATGAAGTCTCTTGTATACAGCAGTATTTTTAGTGAAGGAACACAATATGTTGAATCTGATCTCTTCTACATTCTGTGTATATTATTTCTTTGGAGAATATAGTCTGCCTACTACAATTATTATAGTAGCTAAGAATTATTGTAATAGCTACAAGCAGAAGCCAAGTTGTTCTTAATGAAAAAGAATGCACTTAAGAAAATCTTGAGTTTAGCTATTAGATCTAACTCTGAGCACAGGACGCATACAGTGTTGGATGTGCCAGTGGAAGCCATGATTCTTTGAAGTTAATATACAAGGAAAAGAAAAGCTATATTTTGGCCCATATGTTTTGTATGATGTAGCACTAAGTGTGATGTTTCAATGCATCTCTACACTATGGAGTAATCAAATAGGATAATTAGCATGTGCATTGGAAAATTATCATTTCTTAATGGTAGGAACAATGAAAATCTCTTCTCTAGCTGTTTTGAAATATGCGTGCATTATTGGTGACTACAGTTATCCTATTTTGCAACAGAGCACCAGAAATAATTCCTTCCATCTGTTAGCTTTCTGTTTATTGGCAGGTTTTTTTCCCACACAGCCTCCCTGGTGCCTCCTCCAGCCTCTGGTATTCTACTCTTACCATCCATGAGAACACCTTTTCCCTGGTTCTGCCAAAAAAAAAAAAAAAAAAAAAAGCATAACTTTGAGACATTTGTAGGAAAATGGTCGCTCCTTGAGACTGTACTCTTAAGTGAAATATATTGGACACATACATGTAAATATCACATTGTCTCTCTGGTAGGAGAACTGAAAGTGTAAGCAAGAAAGAGATTCTTTTTTTTTTTTTTTTCCTTCAGTACTGGAGATTGAATTCAGGACCCTTGTGCTTGCCAGGCAAGCGCTTATTCTACTGAGCTATCTCCCCAGCCCAAGAAATAAATTCTTGAACTAATTTTAAGGTAGATTTTCCCTACATCAGAAGAAAATACAATCTTCACAAACACAATATTCAAAGTGTTGACTGTCACCACCTCATCTGAAAAGAAAGACCAGCCACAGCGAGGGGAGCCTGTTCTGTGCTCACTCTTCAGAGGCAGGAGGATGGAAAGCTCGGAGTGCTTTTGGTCTTCACTTCTAACAGTTTTACTCTTTCTTTCTTTCTTTTCTTTTCTTCTTTTCTTTTCTTTCCTTTTCGGTACTGGGGATTGAACTCAGGACCTTGCGCTTGCCAGGTAAGTGCTTATTCTACTGAGCTATCTCTCCGGCCCTTCATATTTAAATAATACTTTTAATCAAATGGGTATGATTGTGTTTATTAAATCATAATACCTGATCATTTTTAGACAAATTTTGTTGTTTTAATTGATTCACATAAACCTGCTAATGGTTTTTAGATAAATTGGTATTTGTTAAATTTAACAATTAGACTTAAAATATTTAGTCATTCTGGGCTGTAGAGATAGCTCAGCAGTCTAAGTGTCTGCCTGGCAAGTGCAAGTCCTGGGTTTAATCCTTGGTACCGCATGCCTTGCCAGCCCCAGAACCCCAGGGCACTGTGCCAGCCACCAAAGCACTGGGGAGGCTGAGACAGGAAGATCACTGTAAGCTGAACTGCATAGCAACACTCTGTACCAAATAAGTAAATAAATAAAAGATTTTAAAAAATGTAGTCATTCTTATAAATAGACATTATCTCTAATTGCCCAAGCCCTGAGGCTAGAACTCTTAATAGACAGAAGTGCAAATAAGTGCTATACTACAACTTAACAATTTGGCTCTTTCAAAAGCCATCAAGGTCAAATAAGTTCCCATGGCTAGAAAAATCATAATTCCAGTTAATCTTACTTTTCTGTAGCATAATGCATGCTACCAATCAACGGCAGGTTTCGAGTGTCATTGTTTCGTGCACCGTGGTGGGATAGCTAGTATATTATGGCCTCGTTACTAAGCTGGTGACCCACTTCAGGTACTGTCATCTCACTGTAATGAGACCTTCGCAAACAAAAGTATTCAAAATCAAAATAAAATATTTTGCAAAAGTATTCAAAATAAAACATTTTTCAAGCTAGGTGCATACCTGTGAGCTCACCTACTCAGGGGGCTGAGGTCGCAGGTTGCAGCTCAGCCTGGGCAAGGTGGCAAGACTGTCTCAGCAAGTTGTGTCACAGCAGTAACACTAATAAGCTTCCCCTCACGGTTCTGGTTGCCTCCTCAGATGTGGATGTCATTGAGTGCTCCTTGCAGTTCCCGGATGAGCACTATGCCTGGTGGGACCTCTTCATGAAGATCTGCGTCTTTGTCTTCGCCTTCGTGATCCCAGTCCTCATCATCATCGTGTGTTACACTCTGATGATCCTGCGTCTGAAGAGCGTCCGGCTCCTCTCTGGCTCCCGGGAGAAGGACCGCAACCTCCGCAGGATCACCAGGCTGGTCCTGGTGGTGGTGGCCGTCTTCATCACCTGTTGGACCCCGATTCACATCTTCATCCTGGTGGAGGCCCTGGGAAGCGTGTCCCACAGCACCGCAGCCCTCTCCAGCTACTACTTCTGCATTGCCTTGGGCTACACCAACAGCAGCCTGAACCCCATCCTGTATGCCTTCCTGGATGAAAACTTCAAGCGGTGTTTCAGGGACTTCTGCTTTCCCATCAGATCGAGGATGGAGAGGCAGAGCACGAGCCGAGTCAGACACACAGTCCAGGACCCTGGTTACGCGCGCGACGTGGATGGGATGAATAAACCGGTATGACTAGTCGTGGAGATGTCTTCTTACAGTTCCACAGGGAGAGACGAGTTCAGTGGTGGAGGGTTAACTCAAATTACGACTGCAGTCTGAGCTGGAAAGGCAGCTCTGTTAAATTTAGAACTCTCACTCTCTGAAACCTTCAGATGCAGGCTGCATTCACAGTCAGGTCAGTGGAGACAGAGAGGCTGAACATGGAGGACCAACCGATGGGATGCAGGATCGACACACAGCCTCCTGACGAACAAAGGACTCAGCCTTTTTCTTCTGGTTCCCTGGATTTAGCCCACATCTGTTGGGATCTTTCTGTGCAGCTAGCTTCAAAGCTCTGTGTAAAAAAAAAAAAAAGTAAAAGAGAAAACAACAGAGTCTGGCTTCAGAGCTTCAGGGCTACCCAGTCCAGATGTTCAACCCTGACAGCACCAGCCCTGGAAAGAATGGGGACAGTGCCATGGTTCATCCTCTGTCTCTCTCCTAGACAGAGATGCATTTCATGGGGCTGCCGTGAGGGTCCCTGCCTGACAGGACTTGGACACGTGCTCGAGGTACCTGATGCTCGCGTATGATGGGACATTATCTTGACACTTGTACACTTATTTAAACATGCAAGGGGTGGATTCTAACATAGTCTAATATTTTGAAAACTGAGTATTCATGTTTTTTAGCATGCTGTTCAGCTAAGTCTTCTGAAAAAGCATGAACCAATATCAGGAAGCATAAAATGGCTCCATACCACTGACAGTATATATAATTTTCATCTATCCATCATAGTCTATGTGAAAAAAAAATGAGTTTCCTTTCCAGACTGGAAATCTCCCAAGGATATGCTAATGATATTCCCTGAGTTGTTAGGAATTGATAGAAGGATGCTAAGACATTTTGCTGTAATGTCAACTATCTCTGGGGGGGCGGTGTCTGCATGATTTCTTTCAGAGGCCAAGCATAATCTGGTCATCTTTCAGCAGTACCTATAACTCAGTGTTAACAAGCCCCAAGCCTTTAACTCACTCTCAGACTGGAACCTCAGCGCAAGTTCCTGCATTTGCGGCACCCCTTTATCAGCATACAGCTACTTCCACATTCTCTCTGTTCGTGGAGAGAAGGCGTTTTGATTCCACACATCTCGAGATGCTATTTTGTGGCTTCAGCAGGCAGCAGAATTGCTCCCAAATGAGTACTGAATTAGGCCATTATGCCAGTTGGGGTGCCTGGACATAACGCGCAGCGTATTTTCTGAAGGATGTGACCGCTGGAGCTAATGCCGTCAATAGCGCATTTAGGATAATTCTGCTGCAACTGCCATCCGACATATACATTGCCTCTTGGTGTCTCTAAAACTCAAAGTATGGCTTTTTCCATAATTTTCCGGGGAAGAAGAAAAGAGATAAAGTAGAAATAATAGCCGTCTGCAGGCCTAGGTCTTACATCACCCTTTGGAATTTGGTAGGATGCTCTAAGGTGTAGGCCTACGTGATTGCTGGCCTCACTGTGTCTGTGAGCTCCGCTCAGCAGGTGCATTCTCTGTCGTGGATGTTGTCTGTCCTTCTGGAAATGAAACCTTACACAGAATGCTTTGCATGTGGCTTCAGAATTTTAGAATGGACATGCTTGTCTCCGTTTGAGGATTTTATGCCGTCTAATGGCCTAAGCAACATCGTGGGGGCTTTGCTTAATGAAAAACATAGCGTTCTTCTGAGTATTTCTTAAATTTCAGTGAGACTCCCAGATGTGCCCAAATCCTTGTCACTGAGTGTAGATAGGAATGGTTTAAATGCTGGTTGACATTAACAAGTAGTCTTACCTGTCATATAAGAGGGATATCTCCATGGAAAGTAGTTCCGGGGACAAACCCTATTGAAATAAGAAATTGGAAGACCTCTTCAAGGAAGAGCCAGACCAAAATGGAATAAAGATAGTGTCGTGGAATGAAATTATGTACAGTAGACCCCTCACTGTAAATTAGCATTCCATATGCTGTTCCACATGTTAAGTGCCACTGCTGGGATCCGAACCTTTGCCTGAGTGTACCGCGTAGAGACAGCTGCAGCCCAAGGAGAGAAGTGGCTAGCAACTTTGCTCCTGCTGCATGTTCCTAGCTTCTTAATTACTGCTAATGCTGACGTCCCCCAAACTGCAGGAAGAGAGAGAATGTGGATGAATGGCAGTTTAGGATGCTGCTTGAAAGCAATGTTAATTCAGTCACTTGTGGTAGGAAGGACACCATTCGTATGAATGTATTTCTTTATCAAAAGTGTGCACAAGAGAGAAGCAGAGGTGGGGAACAAGGAGGAAAGTGAAAGAGAGATGGAGAGGGGGGCAGAGAGATGGAGCCAGTGCCTCGCGTGTCAGCCTAGTGCCGGGGAGCAGTGATGTCGCGGCCATTCCTGCGTCATCCTAAGCCTGCTGCCTCACAGATGCTGCCTGGCACCTGCTGGGCCTGCTCTAGCATTTCCTGTGGAGGGCCCCACCTACTGTGTCTCTTGGAGACCAGCGCTGCGCACATCTGACCTTCAGATCGACCCCGTAGGAATTCTATCTCCTCACTCCGGTAACAACTCTGGAAAAACAGGACCTCGCCAAGGGTCAGAGAAAGTGCAGGGAAGTGAGCCAGTCATGCAGGAGGCAGCAGCGAGACTGAAAGCTGCGGCTCCGGCTGGAAGGAGGGAAGCGGGGTGGTCAGGACCATGAAGCTACTTGCGAAGCTCACTGGATGTGAAGAATGTACACACAACTGCAGGCTTATTGCTGAAAGGAAGCAAAGTTGGAAAACACTCAAAAGAAATCAAAGAACTTCACAAGTATATTAGGAAAATGATTTCTTCTTGTGATAGATGACTGAGAAGCAAGCATTCTTTAAGTCGTATTAGAATTTGTAGGTGTTTGATCTACTGGAAGGACATAAGATGAGTGAATGAAACAAAAGACTCTATTAGCTGGCTTACACGATGTCAGAAACCATGGCAATGTCGTATGCCCATTCAATAAGATTTATTTTCTAATCAAGAATTCTTTGGATGATTCAGCATGAGTGTGAAAATCCCATCCACACAGAGCCTAAACCTGATTGTCCCAAGGTAATTTTCTCTGAAAGAAAAGCGTACTCGTATACTCAGATATTCTTAACTATGATGCATATTATTTATATATTGTACTTGCAGAAGATGCTAAGTGTGCATTGTGTGTATCATTGTGCGCCTTGCAATAAAAGTAAAATTCCATCTGCTGAAAGTTGCAAAAGCCAATTACTTGGTAAAAATTTTTTTGTTCTTCAACGTTAATAATTCTATATGTCACCAAGAGCAAAGCTGTTTCTCAAAACAATAAGTTACTTTAAATTTCCAAACAAGGAAATGATTAATGGGTGATTAATGGAATGGAACAAAGGAAATAGTGTTTTAAGCTATAATCTTAAATTCTCAGACCTGCGAAATCACCTAGGAAAATTCACCTGTTTTGATAGTAAGGTTATCAAGACCCCAGAATCAATGTTAAACTCTGCCCTAGATGTAGAAATCCATTTTTCCCTATAAAAATATGTGAATTCCAAAATCAAACTATTCTAGTGTCTTAGTTACATTTTTATAACTGGGATTAAACACACAATATCCACAAATTAAAGGAAGAAATGCTTATTGTTGCTCACGGCTTGTGGAGGTTTAAGTGCAGAACTGGCTGGCTCCAAGGCAGGAAGGTGTGGCAGAGAGGCACAGCAGAAGAAAAAGAGCTCGTGCCAAGCAGGCAGGAAGCAGCAGTGGTGAGCCTTCCTTTCCCTTTTTATTCCAGTCAGGCAACAAGCCTGTTGGTTGGTGATGCTCACACCCCAAGTGCATCTTCTGCCTTTAGCAAATTCGTTGAGCCACACCCAGAACTACGTTAATGCAATCAGTAGACTGATCCATTTGTCACACCCATGATCCAGTTCCTCCCAAAAGCCATACCGGAGAGTGCATGAGGCTTGGGGGACATTTCAGATATAAGCCATAACCGCTGCCAATGAAAATTTAAAGAAATGAAACTCAGTTTACAAACACATGCCTTCAGTGTTCAAATATAGCTACACCACTCTCTTCCTTTTCTCTCGTTGCTGGGACAAAATACCCGACCCCCAAGTTAAGGAAGGAAAGGTTTATTTGGCTCACAGCTTGTGGAGCTTTCAGTCTGTAGTCAGCCGGCTCCCAGGCAGAGTGGCGCAGCGCCGAGGGCCAGCACTTGAGGCAGCAGAAGACAGTGGAAGCAGCAAGTGCAGACGGGGGCGCAGCCCTTCTGCCCCCCTTGCATGCCCGCTACGGGCCCGCGCCTCTCGCTGCCTCCTCTTCCACCAGATCAGACGCTTACAAAGGGAGCATCGTGGCCCGCTGCAGTGTCAGTGAAGCTTCTGCGCTTCTCAGGCTGACGCACTACATGAACCATTACAACGAGTGACATGAACTATCTCTAAACTTACGGCGTTTGTTCATATGAATGAAGAGCAAATTTAAGATCAGTATGTGGACACAAGATGGACTTTTATTAAGTTAGCAAAAATTTTATTAAGTCAGGCAATAAAAAGGACCTTGTTAACTGGAAAAAACACATTTGTGTGTCTCTTCTCATTTAAAACTAGACAAAATTCATATCACTACTCTTGGTTGGTCACTGAATTTCATGAGTGAGGTATAAATGTGAGACAAGGCTTCAACTTCTATTTCCTAGTGGGTTCTTTAGCTCATTTAATAAAACAGGAACAAAAAAGATGAACTGGAAAAACATTGCTAAATGGATGGACCTTGAGACTATAACCTTTTCTTCAAAAGAGAAAAAAAAAAGATGCAGAATTTCAAAACAATGATGGAAAATGAATAAAGGTTTTTCTATTGCAAATTGTTACCTTTAAAGTAGTTGCTTTGATTACCAGGTATCTTTAGTTGCATCCACTTACCCATAAAAGCCTCGAGTTTATCTTTCTTTATAGCTGAGTAGTACTCCATTGTATAAAAATACCATACCTCTTTCGCCCATTCCTCAGTTGATGGGCAATGGAGTTGTTTCCAAGATTTAGCTAGAGGTCCCATGAAATCCAACTTTTTGCCTTCTACATATTTTTCCAGAAGGACTGAAACATTATACCACAGAGACATATGAGCACCATGCACAATTTGTCATAGCTAAATCTTGGATCCACATTCTTAAGTGAAATAGAACACACATCTGCAGATATCCCATTGTCTCACTGGTGTGAGAAACTGGAAGTGTAAATAAGAATGAGATAGTACAAGAGATATTGTGAAATGAGAAGACATTGCTCAAAAGGAAAGGAGAACTGGGGAGAGAGGGGGAAAAGGAAGGAAGGAAGGAAGGAAGGAAGGAAGGAAGGAAGGAAGGGCGAAGAAAAAATGAGAAAAGAAGGATGAAATTGAAACAAAGCTTTATAAATGAAGG
This sequence comes from Octodon degus, assembly GCF_000260255.1. Lineage (NCBI taxonomy): Eukaryota > Metazoa > Chordata > Mammalia > Rodentia > Octodontidae > Octodon > Octodon degus. Next base: position 5,486,068 of record NW_004524630.1, read on the forward strand.
GAAGAAGGGTTAAAGGACGCTGAGGGAAGTGGAAAGGGAGAAAAAGTCAAATCAAAGTATATCATGTACAGATCCAAATTCCCTAGGATGAATGTGATCATTGTATATGCCTAAGTTGTATCAATTAAATCTGAAAAAACCCGAAAACTGAGGAAATAAGGGCATAAATTGTTTCTCATTTAAAATGGTGGCCTAGGCTATACAAGTATGTGTAAGACACAGCCCAAGCTACAGGAGCCAGTGTAGTTCCTTTGATACGTTTAACGAAACTAGGGAAGAGTTAACACCACTGATCTGCCACCAGGTGGCCTTTAGGGAAGCTCTCTTCCCCAGAGAGAGAAACCAGGTGATTGGCTAACTCCTTGTGAACTGAATCTCTGATAAATAATTGTTTTTATTATGTCACAGAGCCTTATCTACATAATGACCTTTTCTAAGAGATTGCTTTTAATACATCTATCACCCACAGGATTATTATGATATGGGAGGGTCTAACTTAAAGGATCTCTGGTGTTTGAGGTGATGGATAACTTCATTAGAAACCTCAGCTCTAATTTAGTGGGAGGAATTTTGTGTGTGGGAAGGAAGGGTCAGCAAGCCGCCTTTGAAGCCCCAGACACTCCTCTACGTCATCCCAACTGTAGACATTCTGTACCACTGAACTCTTCAATAAAAACTGATACTTCTATGTCAGAAGGTACCTAAAGACTTGCTTCAAGTCTGCAAGTTACTTACTAATGTATTTATTCAGTTTTAATTTAAAAGAACAATGTTGCTACTGCTAATACCAATAAAAAAACCCTTACATGTATTGCTCTATTAGGTGTCTTATATATCTAAGGTAATATTTTCAACAAATCTAAGAGCTGGTTGTATAGTACTCTAATAAGGTAAACAAAATTTCCAAGGCCACATAGTTGATACGGAGGACCAAGCATAATTATGAAATGCAAAATGGTAGGCTCTCTTGGGGCTCATCGAGGTTGGTACAATGCAATGCGTAACATCAAGAGGATGAAACCCAGGGTAGACTTTGGCACGAGGCTGGCCAATTTTCAAGTCCCACCTCCGCGATGATCGTGTGATGGAATCGTCTCTGTCCTCTAGCTTCTGTAGTGAAATTCTGACAAAGGTGTTATCTGTCACACATTGGATCCACACAACTATAGTAAGTACTCAATAAGTTTTATTTTTTAATAATTTTATTGAGAAACAAATAGCAATGAGACAATTTCAATACCGATTAGTAGGGCAGTTTCAATAATTAATGCATTGCATATTGTTGTCGTCTTAGTGGTTATTCATAGTACAAGATGCAGACATGATATTCAATAAGTGTAAAGTTAATATAATTACCTTCAATTAATCTCACTTAGAAAACAATGGGTCAGTTTGTTTGGATTTCTTTTAATTCTAAAATTCCATACCATTAAATCTCTGTGGGCCATTTTCTGTAGTCACCTAAGGCGTCATGGGCCCATGAAATCCAAGAGGTAGTTAGGACAGAGCTCACTTCTACTGTCAGCTCCTTCACATAATTGTCAAACAAAGTTTAGACTTCACTCTATGCTAGGAAGAAGACCTGGGTATCTAGAAGGTCTTCAATCTTCTTGAATAGTAAGAAGCTTAGGCAAGGTTTCCTTCTCCAAACCTAATTTATTTGTTCTTGATGAGTGTATTTCCCTATCAACACTGCCTAGCTCCTCCTGCAAACGAGAGCTCTCCCTGGCAAGGGGTGATCACAGGCCTGGCTGCTCTTTCAGGGGGAAAGGACAGATTGGATCATGACCTCATCTGAGTCACAGGGCTGCATTCGGATGCAGTACAGGCAGCAGCATGTCTCACCTGATGGGTATGAACTGTTCAGCACCCAAATGGTTGCGCCAGGGATGTCTTTTCCTTTTTTGATTCATGGCAGCATCATCTTTGCTGCCGCCTTATCACGCGAGCTCTCTCTCCCCTTGACACTGGCCAATTTTGACCTGGCTCACATCGTCAAGGAACAGAAAGGAACAGAAAGATCCTCTCCTCTCCAAAACTCATGGATCCAAGAAAGATTCTAATCCTCCTGTTCCTGAACTGGTCGTGACTGCTGGAGGTGCACAACCTTCAGCCAGCAAGGACTTGGTCCTCTGGGCCCACCGGCCATCCCCTGGGGGGTGCGCCTTGTGTATCAGCAGGGAGGAGTAAGGAGGGGCTCCTCCTCCTTTCTGGGCCCTCAGAACAGGTTACCCCTGGAAAGAGGGATCCTAGTGCCCGAGAAGAAAAAGGGATACTGGACAGAGAAATACAAGGCTGTGCGCAGCAGTGTCCAGGGGTCACTCTGTCTTCCCTGCCTCAAGGCACCATAGGAAGGGAGAGGAAGACACTGCTGGGGACAGGACGATGGAAGAGGTGCCTTGGAAGGGAGTAGGCACGCTAAGGAGTAACTGCGGGTGAGGACGGAGAGTGAACAGAGTGCGGGCTGAGCGCTGAGCGCGGGCAGCAAGAAGGAAAGCAGGCAGCGGGGAGGGGAGGCGCCCGGGATGCTGAGGGCCTCGCCCCAGCCACTCCTGCTCCAGAACTGAGGTGCCCCACTCACGGACCGCCGGGAAGAAGGCCCACATCAACGGTATTTTCATTCCCAAATAGTGATTCTCAAGGGCAACTCCTATCCAAATTCACACATTTTGTATTAATAAAAGTAAATAGACTATTCTTAAACTGTAAGTCGCATTGTAGGCAAAATGTAAGTCACAGAGCAATCCTTTTGAAGAGTCTTAATATTAAAAATATTTTATAACTAACACGTGGTGACATCTGTTGGGAATAAATGAGTATTTGTAATTGTTAGAAATAAAAGATCTACCAATAAACCAGCCAGAATTGGTAGTACAAATATCTCAGCTAGCGTGTGTGTGCATGTGCGCATTTCCCCCCTTTCGCCTTTCTTTTCTCCTTTGCCTAGCAGTTTCTTTCCCTTCCACAATACCTATTGTGCCCTTTGGATTTTGTTTACTATTTCAGTTTCTTACACCAGGGCGACAATGTGATGTTTACACATGCAGGTCTGATTTATTTCCTTTATGCGTATGGTCTCTACTTGCACACATTTCCCTAGGAAAGTCTCAAGTTTATTTCTTCATAGCTGAAGTACTCTGTTGCATAAAAATACCACATCTTCCTTATCCATTCCTCAGCTGATGGGCATTTGGGTTGTGTCTGAAAAGAACAGTCAATGCTCACTTTTAAAAATTTTTTAAAAGAGAGTACAAAGTAGTATTAAAACAGAAAAATGACAAATGACACAGAATTTCATCAAACAAAATACAAATTTCACAGTATTTCTTGTATCGCACAGTGTTGTCTTCAAATTAGTTGTTCATATTACCAGATATATGCACGCAAAATTGGAAGAAGAAAAACAGAAATATAAGAAAGTAAGAAGAGAGAAAAAGGAAAAATCAATTGAAAAAAGGAGACAAAACAAGTTAAGCATTAACTGCTCCTTTCCATAGACCAGCAGAAATCCACAGCACAGTTGTCCAATCCATCCTGCTTGCATACATAGATATTATTTCTGACCAATTCTACATGCTTATTTCTGGCAATCTGAACAACTACTTTGAAGATAACAAGATATGCAATCTAACAACCATGGTTGATTTCTTACCATCTTGTTTTGAAATTTTGTATCCTTTTTTTTTTCATCTTATTTTTATTCTCTTGAAGATAAGAAGAAATAGAAGATGTAAAAATGGTGTTGCCAATACAAAACGGAATGCCCCTCCTGATCAGAGCTTTTCCTGTGCCCTCCATAGACACAGACCGTGTGACATGAGACTTAGCCACGCGGTGGCTATGTGTTCCCAAGATTATCCAACAGCAATCAAGTCTAAATCAGATGACACTGAGTGCCATACACCCAGGTATACTGCCACTGTGAAGCAAACATCATGGGGAAGGGACAGTCAGGACAAACATCAGAAGATAATGTCTTCAATTCTCTTATGGGGGGCTGGCCAGATAGCTCAGTGGATTAAAGTGCCTGCAAGTAGGCACAGGGGCCCGGGGGTTCGATCCCAGCTCTTGGGAGGCTGCAAACAGGCGAACCACTATGATCTAGTAGTGAGACCCTTGACACCCTGTAGACCCTTCCAAAAAGAATTCTTTTATAGGGGAGAGGGCTTTGCTGTCCTACTCATAACCACACATCAATCGCTGACCTGTCCCAGTGACAGCACATTTGAATTGGAGCAAACCTTGAGTGTTCTCTGTGAGACAAATGAGAGCACCAATAAATACTGGCTATGTTTGTTTTCAGTGATGAATTCTTCCTTTTTGTAAATGACAAGCCATCGTTCTACAGCCTTGGAGTCTCTTCTGAGAGCAGAGGGTGACCCTCTCGAAGTGGTGTGTCTGCTGTGCTTCCCTTAGTCAGTGATATGCTACCCCAAAACTTATTTTCCACTGTAAAAATACATCAGAGCTTTTGTTTAAGTCGTAGTTGGACATCATCACAGTTACGGCTTAGGTTTTAGATGTCCCCCACGAGCTCATATGCGGAAACAATGCATTACTGGGAAGTGGTGGGCATGTAGGAGGTAGGGCTAGCAGAGGAAGTTGGGTCCTTGCGGCATCCCTCGAAGGGGAGCCCAGGGTCCCAGCTCCCTCCTCCTCTACTTTGCCTTTTGGGCATCGAGAGGAGAGCTGCTTGGATCTGCTGTGGCGTTCAGCCTTGCTACAGAACACAGCAAGGGGGCCAGGCGTCTGTGGACTCAACCCCTCTGAAACGGTGGGCCAAATGAAATCTTGTCTTCTCCTCAAATATTTTATCTTTGGTATTTTGTCATAGATGGAACACTAACATAATTGTTCTCTACTTAAACATAAGAAAGATAAAAGTACTTTCTTTGATACAGTGACCTCAAATATAATATTTGAAATTTTGAATTAGAAATCAGAAGTACAAATAGATACAAACTTTTTGTAGCTGTATTAAAATAGTCACCAAGGCCAATTACATGAAGTCTAATAAGTTGAACAAAATACCAAGGATCACATAATTACTTGTTCTCACAGGACCAACAGTTTGTTCTAAGTTAAGGGCACATGTAAGGTTTATGCCACAAAACCAAATACAGAAGCAAATCCATTAATGTTTTCTAGAAGAGGAAGGCCAGGTGTGTTAAAGTCAGTTTTATAAAACTTAAAATGTGTGGACTGTAGTTTAGACTGACTATCTTCAATGAATGATAACAGGTACTCTGGCACAAATATAAGACAAAACAAAA
>NW_004524630.1:5491680-5493391 GCF_000260255.1 Octodon degus
GCCAGGGCTGTGGCAGGCACGGAGGCAGTGAGCGTGGCAGCTCCTGGCCTCTAAGCTCCTGTGAGCAGGGGCAGCGGGAGGTGCCACGGGCCACAGTCCTGGTGGAGGCACTCAGCAAAGGCCTTTGGGAGACCCTGGGATTCCACAGCAGAGCCTTACAGCTTTTGCTATAACCAGGTGTGTATCAGAAACCCACAGAAAAGCCAGGCCATGTAATGGATTACGTGGAAAAGAGCTCTAAAAATCAATACATGCTTTGGAATTGAGTAAAACGACTGAATCACTTAGACAACAGTTTTAAGACACACACAACACACACACACAAAGAATATTTTTAGAAAATAAGTAGAGTTTTTAATTTTTTGCATTAGCCATTTGGTTCACATATTAATTTATGTTGCTTTACTTTTAATAAATGTTTCTCAATAGCCCCCCTGTAGGTGTATATGTACATACACAAATCTACGTGAATATGTGTGTAAGTGCACACAGTCATACATCGCACATCTTTATAAAGCAAGGACACTAATATTGTCATCTGATTGGCATCATTATCCAGTTGACTAATAATTATTGTTAATTTTATTAGTGAGCCATCTAATTTGGCATTGTATACTTTTCTATACCAAGTAAAGTTGCTTGGTTTGTGGAATCCCTCTTTGAAATCACACTGAGATCGCTACTGATGCTAAATGGCTTTTATTGAGAATCTCAAAAAAATTAATAGGTAGACCACATTCTTGAGTTAGAATTTAAATAAGATTATGGAAGCTAAGGAATATTTACAAAATACCAGCTCTCACTAGGTTTCTTTCCAACAAAATGTCTCTCAATTTAAAAAAAAAAAATTCATTTGTTTATTTGTTTGGTTCAGGGTCTTGCTATGCAGTTCAGACTCCTCGTGATCCTCCTGTCTCAGCCTTCCCAGCGCTGGAATCACAGGTATGCACCACCACACCTTGTTAGACCACCGAGCTATCTCCCCAGCCCAAAATGTGTCTCAGTTTAAAAAGTCAGATTACAGCTGAGTGTGACAGTCCGTGCTCTGAATCCGGGCGTGGAGGCCAACACATGGGGATATCAAGTTTAAGCCCAGCCTAGACAGTCTGGCAATTTAAGGATACCCTCTCTCAAAAGTACATAAACAAACAAACAAATAAATAAATAACTAAGAGTCTGGGGATGTGGCTAAATACAAATGCCCTTGAAAGCAATTTCCAGTATTACACACATGTCACACACACGCACACACGCACACATGCACACACGCACACATGCACGTGTGCACATGCTGAGTCAGGTTTCATATTGTTGGCATTCATAAGTCAGGAGGTTGACATCATATAATTAACACCATTGTAATTTCTACCATGAACACTGAATGCCAAAAACTACTCTCAATCGCTGAAAAAGAAAATACTTCGTGATGACTTCTAGCACGCATTACAGTGATCCATGCAGCTGAACTCTCTAAGGCTCTAATTACACCGATCAGGATCACCTTCCACGTAAGAATTTGTTGCTAATCTCAAATGAGCTGGCGAAAGCCAAGCATTCGTTCACTGCAAGGACTGCCTGGGCAACACGGCGCTGGTGTGGTACACTCTACAGGGAGGGCTGGGCAACATGGCGCTGGTGTGGTACAGCCTACAGGGAGGGCTGGGCAACACGGCACTGGTGTGGTACACTCTACAGGGAGGGCTGGGCAACA
>NW_004524630.1:5493491-5513997 GCF_000260255.1 Octodon degus
GGCGCTGGTGTGGTACACTCTACAGGGAGGGCTGGGCGACACGGCGCTGGTGTGGTACAGCCTACAGGGAGGGCTGCATTCTTATCTGTATGAACTATTGCTATGTAATTAAACAATTGCTACTTTTTGTGGTAGAAATATAAAACACTGGTGTATGTTACCAATGTTTTATATAATGTTTATATAACATTTTATATAATCCCTTCTTTTTCTTACAAAGAAATAATCCTTTCCTTTTCTTACAAGGTTAACAGCATTATCCTGCAATCCCAGCTATGTCCACACAAGGACACATTCATAGCATATTCAACTATTCATCACAGATTCTTTCATACATAGCAGATGAAAGCATATTTAATAAAAACTAGAAGCAGATATCTTCAATGATTAATGGACAAATTGATTTACCAATATCAATTAAATACTTTTTAATAATCAATACATTATCAAACTGTGAAAACACACAGACTAAACTTAAATACATATTTCTAGGTGAAAGGAGCCACTATGGAAAGGTTGTTTATTGCATGATTCTGATCTTATGACATTTTGATAAAGGTGAAAGTACAGAGAAAATAAAAAGTCAGTGATTGCCAGAGGGTCAAAGTAAGGGAAAAAAGATCTAGGAAGTGAAGAGAGTTTTAGGGCAGTGACTTTGTTTGATACTGCAGTGATGGACACATAAAAGATGACACAACCACAGTGAAACTGAGAAATTAAGCAAATGGATGGCAGGTGACATGAGTCACATTTCCTAGCTCTGTGTGAACTTTCAGACAAGCAAGTAGAGGTAGAATCATGTGTGTAGTAGTAGACTAGAGTTGGACTCCCCATTATTACAATATTATTTCATGTCTATTTCAGTACAGACACAAGACAGCATACACCACAGTAGTATAGATGGAGGTTTTCTACGTGTACACAACCATATACATGTACATTTGTACATATTCTCTTGCTCTGTCAAGTGAGATTCTAAAAGAAATGGCATCTTATAGCAGTAAACATATCCGTGGTCTGGATCATATTTCCAATGTCTTTCTCCAACACAGCCGATGATAATTCTAGGACAAGTAATATTCAAGACTTATCTAGAACGTCTTATAGTCTTAGAAGTTGAGATTTATTCAAAATAAATGATACCTTAGAAAGGTATCAAAGGCACACAGTGAAAAGATGCTTCAATAGCCAAAGCTACAACAACGTGAGAAAAAAATGAATCCAGTAGTACTGGGCTGGAGCCTTGAGGATAGACTAAATAGCCACAAGCCCATACTGGTGTGAGTAACTAATTGTTTGTGCATAAGTGGGAAGAAGACATGAATTTCCAATTCATGCTTATGTACATATTCTCATCAGTGACGTAGTGCATCGTTTTCCACGTCCTGAGTCACTGCTTTCTGAAGACTATCGTTCAGGAAGGAGGAAGGAATAACTTGCAGTAGGGAAACATGACAAACATTATCTCAGATCGGCAACCAAGCAAGCTCAACAAGAGTGAAAAGTCTCATTGGTGGCATGCACTCTTGTAGGGATCTATTTGTCACAGATTCTTTCATACATAGCAGATTATTTATATTTAATAAAAACTAATGAGAGTGGCACACTGCCAAAAGTGGTCACTCAGGTTAGTGTCATGATTAGAAAAAAAAAAATCCACCAATTTGAAAAACAGTGTAAAAAGTATTTAGTAGTGCTCTTTAATGTGGGCAAGTGGGGCAACCTGCTCTGGTCCCTCTTCTGCCCCTCTCTCCTATACGAGCTTTCTTTCCTCGAATAAATATATTCTGCTCTTAAAAAAGATGGGTAAGATCAGCAAAACACAAGGAAAGTCTGAGAACTCCAACTTTGACTTAGCCATAGTCAAGAGGAAGCTGAAGCAACATAACATCATCTGTTGTTTCAAATTTCATGGGGTTGTACTCTGAGTAAAGGAGTCAACAGAGAGCTCAAAGAAATCAAATAGCCTGGATAGGCCAATTCATGCATAAAAAATTGGAAGACTGTGGTTCACTTTCTCTCCTTGGAGTAAACATATTGTGAGGAAATAAGCAACATTGAGGAAGCCACAATACTCATGCCATGAACGAATAAAACACCTGTGCTTTCAGGGCCGTGGAGATGTCCTGCTAGCCTCATAAATGCTAGTCCAGATGTCACGCAGCTGGAATCTTCTGGGTCACAAGAGAACCACTTGATGGCTTCTCCACCAACTTGATTGGTTCTCGGCTTTGACTAAAGGACAAAGGTGCTATGCCTACATGGCTCAAGAGAGTAAAAGGAAAACACTTTCTTTATTTTTTTTCAAAGTTTTATTGATAAACAGATAGCAATGAGACAGTTTCAAATCAAATCGGAAGGACAGTTTCAACAAATAATACACTGCATATATTCTTCTTAGTGGTTAATTGCTGTACAAGATGCGGACTTGAGATCCTATTTACAAACACCATTAGAACAAATAATTCTATTCATTAAGAGAATGCAACTATATATCTATCCCAACTACTTTGAATACACAGATACAAAATGGACATTCATCGGTATACCCCATTTTTTCTAAGTTCCATTATTGAATATTATAGGTGTGTAAACTCAGCAAAATATTCTAAAAGAGTCCAGTAGCCCATAATAGCATTGGGTCTTCTGTTTAACTGGCAATGTCAGAAATTATTGACCTGAGTCCCCCACAGCTCAACATAACAGCATGGCTTTATTTCCTATATTTCGTCTTCATACTTTTCTACTGGATGGTTAAGACCAAGGTAAAGCATGACCTATGCAACAAGAGTTGTAGCTTTTTGGTCTGAGAAGGTCAGTGAAATCCCCTCAGGATTTATCCTGAGATCCTGTACCTAAAACACTATCTTATGATGGGAAAATCAACTTTTTGTCATTGTTATTAGAAGCCTGTGGACTCTGCTCAGAGCAGAGGGTCATAAAGTTACCTAGCAGAGAGATCTCTTAAGTCATGATTTTACTTCAGTGGGCCTAAAATATCTGGGCGACAGTTGACACTTATCTTAAATGGACTCTACTCTTTTTATACAGCAAGCCCTTGGAAACAGAAATGAAATGAAATGTCTCTCATGCTATAATAACCTCTGCATTGAATTTCCCATGAGAGAAATGATTTCAAAATTGATATGTCTTACATAAGCAATGAAAATAGGGTCCTTACTGAGTTTAATTTCAATACTGCAGAGTTTTGGGCTGTGGGTGATACTATTCATACATTAAATATAAATACTGAAGTCTTCGCTGTAATTGTCATGGTGAGAACTGCTGCTCAGCACTGAGCTTTCCTTCTGGGACACTTGGGATCATCCGAGATAACCCTTGCCTGCTGGTCGGCTACCTTCAGGTGCAGGCTGTTCTAAATAATTTTCATATATTAATTTATCTAACTCTCTAATCTTGTGTGGTAGGCACAGACATAGTTCTCTTTTTATAAAAGATGAGTTGAATGCTTCAGACGATTAGAGCACTTATGTAACTTTGTGGTTGTAGCAGGCAGCGTGTCAGCCTCAGGCTCTACAGCCTTGAGCTAAAGGTTTTTGCAGAGATATAAGTCTATTCTTTGAGATTTAATCAATGAAAATAACTTCAATCCTACAGCCTGATAGTTACCATCTGAGAAGGCAATAATGGTTGTAGCTATGACTCAAATATAAGCCCAAAATCAAGTGCTGCAAATTTAACCCCCAATGTACTAGCTTATGGGGAATTCTCCTTGACTTTGATTGAATCGTAACTGCTTGCACAGAGTAAAGCCTAATGAAAACTGTTTTGGTTCTAAGGACCCCACTCTCATAAATAGATTAATGTTGTTATAAAAGAGCTTCAGGCTGTGAGTTCAGTCTCTTGGTCTCTCTTTCTGGCTCTGTGCCCTACTGACCTGCGGCAGTTCAGCAGGAAGGCCCTTCCTTGCTGATATAACTACTCGGGATTTGACTTGTCAGCCTCCAGATCTATGAGCTAGTACATTTGTGTTTATTGTAACTTATAATAAACAGTCTCAGGCATTCTGCTATAATGATAAAAATATACCAATACAGAAGCAAAACATTTTGCATTTCACTTTGATTTCATTTCAGATTTTTAGTAACGAATCTTTAAAACATAATATTTTAAATGGATAATTTTGTCTGTTTCTGTTTCCCAGAACTGCCATAATAAAGTGCCACTGCCAGGGGTGGTGGCACTTGCCTGTAATCCCAGCACTCAGGAAGCTGAGGCGTGAGGATCAGCATGAGTTTGGGGCCAGTCTGGTCTACATAAGCGGGTGCAAGGCTAGCCTGAACTATGTAGCAAGACCCTGTCTCAAAACTGCGCACAAACAAAAAGCAAATGAACAAAATACCACACACTAGATAGCATAAAACAAAAGGAATTTTGTCACAGTTTTGAAGACTAGAAATCTGAAGTCCAGGTGCTGGTAAGGTCAGGGCCTTCTACGTGGGCAAGGGAAGCACACTGTCCTTTTCTGCCTTTTGATGACTGCTGGTAATCCTTGATGCTCCCTGGACTGCACACACAGGCATGCCTGTCTCTGCCTCTGTTGTCACACAGCTGTGTCCACGTAAGCGTTTTCTGTCCCTGCTACCCCTGCTGTAAGAGCACCAGGCCTCATTTAATTTGATCACATCTACCAATCCCCTGTTTCCAACCACGTCCCACCTGGAGGTTCTGGGTGAGTAATTTTAGGGAGGGACTTCATTTGAAAATTGAGCATTTAAGCACTCGGGAGTTTTTGGCCATTGTCACTATACATAAATAATAAAATACTAAGGTGAAGGATATGTTAATTTCCCACAATTATCACTACTTATTATACATATGTATAGAAACATCATGCTGTGTTCTGTAAGTATGTGTAACTATTAAGAGTCAACATAAAAATAAAATGAAATGAAAAACAATTGCATCATTCTGCTGATTTTAATATATGGTTCTACATTTTAAAAAAAAAAGTGAGGGCAGGCCAAATAGCTCAGTGGATTAAAGCACCTGCAAGCAGGCACAGGGGCCGGGGGCTTGATTCCTGGACCTGCCGTGCAGGCCCCGCTCCTGGGGCCTGCTGAGAAGGCAACTGAGACTGGGAGTCATGGTGCGCGCGTGTAATCCCAGCTCTGAGGAGGCTGTAAACAGGCGGATCAGTATGAGTCCGATCTAGTAGTGAGACCCTGAACACCCTCTAGACCCTTCCCTAAAATACAGAAAAAAAAAAAAAAAAATGAAGGAGCTAGGGAGATTTCTGTTCATATTTAGTGAGCTAATGAAGTACCACCAAGAAAAAACCAGACTATCTGTTGTTGAATTTTATTTAATTTGCGTTTGATTCAAACAACTATTTGCATCCCTTGTTATTCTCTTTAACTGTGAATCTGGCAGCCTGGGTCGATTCCTAAATGTAACTCAAAGCAACATGGCACCTGGCAATTAGGGGCCCGATAGCTCGCGCAAGTTCCAAAGATGCCATGGTAATAGTTGTCTATTTATAAATGTTTTCACTTCCTGCATCTGAGTATGGGAGGATCAGATGCTGTACTTTAGATGTATGGCTTCAGGGGCAGTAAACTCCTCAACACGAAGTTCAGCAAAATCACAGGTTCTGTTCTCACTTCTCCCTTTTATATTTTGGGGCCTGCTGACTCCTTCTGTACTCCCAAGAACTCAGTAGACCAACTCACATAGTTTATTTCAAAAACTGATCTTTAAGCACCCTTTTCGGCTATTATCACCACGATGAAGAATAGTTGGGTGGAAGGTCAGGAACAGTGCTCAAACTTCCCTATTTTGATATGAATTCTTGGGGCCAGAGAAAGTACCGGCTGGAAAGACGGAAGTTGCGTGCAATAGCTAGGGACATTCCTTTGTTTTTATTATTTACTGGTTAACAACGGGCAACAGAACATCTTCAAAAGTCAGTGATACAGGTACTTGTCTCCTCTTCTTCCTCCTGACCTCCCCGGGTGATCCCCAGATGTCACATGTGTGGAACCTTGACAGTTGGCAGAAATGGCTTGGCTTATTGGAGACAGAGTTGGCTGAGCAGGATAATTGTTCAATAATAAATGTCTACATCTGAGATTATAAATTTAGATTTTTAAACAATGACATACTGCCCCTGGGTTATCTCATCTGCTTAGAGAACAAACAAAAAATTATTCATCTTTTATTAATTTCTGCAAGAAAAACAGAGGCAGATGAGTACAATCCTGGGAAGCCATGAGTCTGGAGGTTGGGTGGAATCCAAGGCTGCCTCTGCATGCCCTGACTTCCATGCTGTGTTCCACATCATGAGATGAGGGCACAGATACTGCCAGTGTGAAGACACAGCATGGGTTAGAGCGATGCCAGCGACCACAACACATAAGTCCATAGATTTGTGGTTTCTCCAGAAGAATTACACTTCTAGCTCATGGAAGTCCACAGCACATATTCTGATGAAAAGGCATGGCTTATTCAGTGGGCCGGGGACTCAACACATGTGGCTGCAGCTCCTCCAACTCAGTAGGCCAGGTGGTGATGCTTAAACTCTCTTATACACACAACTCTCTTCTGCCTCACAACTGGTTAACAATGCATACAGTTTCCAAGCTCATTCCATGGGTCACATGGCCACATTTAAGTCAGTGATGGGCTAGAAAAGTCATGCAACCAAGAGACAGAAGCTGTGGCAGCCAGCTAGCTTCTATCACAAGGTTCATGTAAAATAAATCATGTATGTGTATGTGTTAATAGCACATATATGTACAGCTAAATATGTGTGTTGTGTATGTGATCTTGGAACTGGGACCCAAGTGCAGACATAAAATTCATTTTGCTGCTTTTGCTGTCTTCTACCACCCCAGCCACCAAAAACAGTTGCCTCTGGGCCATGTGCCACTCTGCCTTGGAGCCAGCCAACTACAGACTGCAAGCCCTATGAACTGTGAGCTGAAACAAGCCTTTGCACCTTCAGCTCTATGTGTTGAGCACCTTGTCTTAACAGTAAGAAAAATAACGAAGATACCAAATATCCTCATAGATTAGCACAGTGTTGAATTCATGGAATAGGAGCAGGAAGTATTTGTTGAACTGAGATGCTAAACATTGTATCTGAAATATTACATATGCTTATTTTTCCCTTACAGCCTACATATCAGCTGGGGAGATCTAAACTCTCATGTCATTTCAGTTAAGTCTTATATTATACATGTACCTTCTGATTATATCTTTAGGATCAATAATAAACAATTAACAACTGAGATCATATTCATACTAATTCCTCACGGGACCTGGCAGAATGCCTTGCAGGTGCTCAAAATGAGTTTAGAGAGTCAACCAATAGAACAAAAAAGAGTGATTCTTATTACCCCTACTGTAGTATCAGAAAAGTGCACACTTAAATGTTGAGGATGAACAGCTCTTCTAAAGCAGGAGCTTGAATTTTAATGCCAAATATATTGAAATCATAAAAGTGACAAGATCTGTTACTTGTTACATTCACCACCATGAGTCTAAGTGCCATGAAGAAATGCCAGCGCCCAACAACTAAAATTTTAGTGGCTCAATATTTCGTTCAACTCCTAAGAGTCAACTGTATGTCCCTATCAATAAGATGTCCTAAATTTTCCATGATCATCTCCATCTTGCATTTCATATTAGATGCCATAGTTACAGACTGCAAGAAGGTAGTCATTCTTTTCCTGACTAGACTTAGATCTGGGGTGAAAAACTCCACTGTGAAACCACAGGTCCTCAGGTTATTTGCCTATTGATCATTTCTTGTTCCCAAAATTTCTTAATCCCAAAGATTCTTTTGATCCCATTTATCACACCGAATTGCCTTAGGAGTCCAAAGAACATTGTGTAATATTGAGTTATTGCATTTATTTGCATCCTACTTCTTAGAAACACTAGCTCTAGAACGATCATGCCACATTTACCCACCATCATACAGTGGCTAGAGATACTCATGTTTAGAGGACTGTGTCTAAGAAAATTAACCTGTTTGTATAGAATGACCTCATAGAGTTGAGATTCAGGCAGACCACTCAGTATTCTCCCTTTTGCACTCAACAGATGTTTGTTAAGTAAATAAATAGACAAATTAATGAATTGTATCCAGTAGAAAATGCATGTTTTATGGCAACAGCAGATCTATATTTCGAACTACTTGCTCATTGAGCAACCCTTAATCAGTCTTGTTTTCCTCAATTAGAAAATGAAAATAATGCTCGCCTCCCAGAATGGTTCTAAAGAGATGATGAGATGATTTATTTCAAAATGATTTGTGAGCAACAAAACTCTATACAAACATTAGTCATTATGAACCTGATGAATGATGATGCGTAGGTTAGCAGCCAGGGAACTTTCCTGCATCCCAAACTAACATTCTCCATCATATTAGTTTGATAGTATACGGCTGATTATTGCTTTTCGGAAGGAAACTGCACTTAGCCTATCGTTTGTGTGGCATGAGGGAAGACGTAGGCTTGGAAACTCTAATTTTACAATGTCTAGCTAGATCTGTATGTCAGATATTTTTGTAAATGTTAAATCAAAATCCAGACAGACTTTCTGGGCTGTAATGCAAAGGGCTTCTGGTGAGGCTGAGGTTTTCACTCTTGACCACAAAACGTTTTCTCAATAACACAGTCATCCATGAAAAAGAACATCTTTTTCTGAGGAAATCTTTCTTTGGAGAAATCTTGTTTCGTTGTCCAAGGCTCAAGCCTACTGAAAGATGAATGATTATGGACTGATTTTTTTTCACAGTATTTTCTTTTAAATGTGCTTCGTATATTGTAGAGCCCTTAGACTAAGGTTAGTTTGCCCAGAGCAGTTTCATAGTGGACTAGATCACTTTAATAATGCAACTGTTTATTTTGTCCTTGCCAATATGCCATAATAGGTCTGGGATTTTGTTGTTCAATTAGATTTAATTTCATCTTTTTATTGTATAAATATAAGATATACTCATGATGTTTTAATAGTGTTATCTTGTATGTAAATTCATAGTGAAGTAACTGCTATACTCAAGCAAATTAACATACTCAGTATCACATCTGGTTTCCTTTTTTTCTATTTTTTAATAAAAGTACCTACAATCTACCATCTCAGAAAATTATTAGTGTACAGGGCATTGTTGCCACCTACAGCCCTCACCTTGTACATTATATCTCTGCCTTTATTCATCCTGTATAATAGCAAATTTATGTCTTTGGACCTACATCTTCCCCTTTCTTAACTTCCAGGGATATGAAGGCTTTAGTCATACTTCACGCAGAGGAATAGCTGCGAACTAAACTCATCAGTGGTGAGGAACACGCTCAATATTCTATAAGGTGCAGTATTGATAGGAGGTAGTGATATAACGCTGTCATCCTGAGGTGGTTCTATGGGAAGCATAGGTAATTAATCAAAATGCCAAGATTCTTGAAGATATATTCCCCCCAGAGACTTCCTCAGTTGCCCTGACAGTCCATGGGCGTGACTCTCCTACCTGTGGAAGCTTTTGTGGATTCAGTTTGTAAGAAGCAGAATCTCTGAAAGGAGATCTTTCACAGGACTCTTGGGTTGGCTGCATTCTATTATGCCAAGAACTTAGCCCGCTCTGTTCTCCACTGGAATGCAATGCTGTGCTCCACGCATTTGGCTACTGAAGCACCTTTCCTGGACCTTGAAAGCCCTTGAGGCTGTCATCCAAGTGCTTCTCAGTTTAAAACTTGTAAAGCATAGTATTCGCTTGCTGACTCCTGTTTAGAGCTGTCTGTCTGTGATTGCACACAGCCTGCCCCAGCACTCTGGCTCTGCACAGCATTTCATAGGAGAAAACAATGTGGGACAGCACCTGAGAATCCACTTTTCATCAAAGGGAAGACTCAGGCCCACTGTAGAGCTGTTCGGTAGGCTTGTGGGTGAGAAGCGTGACCAGGACCCCTAACTGAGCAGCACACCAGAGTTTCTCCGAGTGGACTGCTGCCTTCCTCCCTGCTTCTTTGCATGCTAGGCTGCACTGTTGCTCTTTTTGTTCCCCTTCTAGTTCAACCTTTTCTCCCAATCACCCTGTTTCCCTGGGCTTCCCCTCAGGGCTTCTTCCTTTCACCACCCTTACTCCTCCTTACCTTGCCAACTCTGAGGTCATTAATGCCTCCTTTTTGCATTCTCGGGCCACACCGAAATATCTCTAAGTCTCTCTTACTCTGAGTCCTGCCCCTGCAAGCCTCTGACAGTCGTTGCGGTTACAATAATTTCTCCAGACACTCAGGCTGCCACTCTTTGTGGTACCTTTGCTTCATGGCCAGTCACAAAGTAAGCATGACTTAAAATCTCTCCTTTTCCCACTTGCTGAGTTTAAGCTCTCCTGTCCTGTGTGCCTTCTCACCTGCCCACATTGTGAAAAAATTCTGTAGCTACTCCCAGGTACAAATAGTTAACTCTTCAGAAACTTTTCTAAAACCTGTTTACTTATTGTGAGTTACACAAATCTTACTTCAACTTGTCCTAACAGAATCTTTACAAGATAGATGCTATTATGATTCCCACCTTACAGAAAGAAAGTTAAGGCTCAAGGAGGTGAAGCAACTTTGTCAACCTTATGCAAGAACAGGTAGCAATGTGAAGATTCAGAGCAGGGCACTTGCCTCCGCAGGCCACGGGCTTGTCTCCCACATACGTGTAGCGCAGCATCTGGCCGTGCTGTGGCTTCCTGGAACAGTGCCTGCTGGATTCTAGCTTTTCCCTTGGACCTTGACATTCCTGGTTGGTGAGAGGGGCCTCCAATATGCCATCGCAAGTGTGTACAAGTTGCTTGGTGCTGTGACTGAATCTTCCTCACCTGGCACTTTCTGCTTCTTTCTTATCTCCCTGACTCCATACACCCTCACATACAAGTTGCCAATGTGCTGCCCATGGCTATTAGAACTATTGAGGGGTCCCCAAGAAATCAGGTACCTAAAGCCATTGTGTTACCCTCACACTGCCATCTGTATGCATGGTGATTCCCCTGAGGATGACCTGGCTCTCCATGTCCCTCTTCACAGCTCCGACACCCCTGGCCAGTACTGAAGACTGGTTGATTGTGACACTTTCCTCCTCTTCTCTTTTCCTCATGAGAACGCATGCCATCTCTGCCCCTGTTGTAGCCACACCAACAGCCCTGACTTCCCCAGCAGCCTGCTCCTTGGTGGCTTTCATGTCCCTCTCTTGTCTCTGCTCCCAGGCTGGTTCAAGCTCCAGTGCTTCCAGGGTCTTCCCACAGCTCCGCTGCCTTCTGCCGCCTTGTGCAATGCACGACTGGCGCCAGGCAAAGGCAGGTTCCACGCTAGGGCTGTGCGTCAGGCCGGCGGCTTTCCAGCCTGGCGGAGCATTCAGGGCACAGGTGCAGCCAGGCTCAGGCCCTTCTGAACTCACAGCCAACTAGCAAGATTTTAAAGCAAACAATAATTATTCATGACGGCCCTAGATTTTTAAATTCATCAATGAACTCATAAATTACAGAGTATTTAAAATAACTGGCCCTACATTTGACACATAATAAGTATCCAGAATATGCTAATTATTTCCCCAACTATTTCAGGTGCTACAAGTTTTATAGCCTTTATTTAAATGAATATTTTAACAGATTTATATTTACTATATTTCTTCAGGTTCTGGTATTTATTACTTCTCCAATCGAAGATTTTCATCCTTGCTCTTGATCTTCAATTACTGCCTTTAAGGCGCCTTAACATTTTCATGTTAAATTCACTAGTTACTCCGCATATTTCTCAAACTTCTATACAATCACATTTTTCTTCCACCTACTCTTTATTCTACTTTTAGTTCTGATCCTTGCTTCTTTATTTTTCTGCTTTAATTTTCTTCCAGAAAGCAGTGAAGCAGACCTTGAAATATCAGAGCCATTGACTTGACGTGTTTTATAGTATTTAATTTATTTAAATTACTTTTGTTGAACATTACAGGAAGACCTCAGGACTTCCTGCAAGTTAAGTTTCCTGTCTTGTTAGAACAACCTACATAGGTGGAAAGGGTGAAAGAGGATTTCAAAGCTGTAAAAGACCTTAGCTGATAAGAGTTTACCCACTTAATTTGTGCATGAAACAGCTAAGACACGTAGGTCAGAGGGATTCCAAGCTTTACACCAGCTAGTCAATTTAATTTGCATTTTTATAGGGGGAAAACAAGCTTATGCAACTGTAGCATTGAAGAGTTGTGCAGCTGTCTTGGTAGCCACCCATATGTGGTCCTTAAAAAAATGACAGAAAAATACCAATCACAAATTTAGTGAATTTAGTAAGTTTGCTTCTTCAGGTCCTAGTCACAGCAACCCATATTCTTTTGAAGCATCAAATGGAGCAGGCAGTGACCAACAGTAAATTTCCACCACAGAGTCAGAAAGTTCCAATTTCTGAGCACCCTGGTGTAGAGCCCGGTGTCTCAAGTTGGTACCTACCCACTGACGACACTTTACATACACCGGTGAGAAAATAATTTTTATTTCTTCCCTTTACAGGGGAGAAGAACAATCACTCCACAAACCTGAACATGAATGTGATATCTTTCTTTCTGTCCTGTGACTTGAAGCCTATTTTAAAAACTTTTTTTTAGCCGGACAAGAGACTAACATTGAACTTGATTTACAAGAAACGAAATGGTGATAACCTCAAGCCAATGACCCAGGATAACGGAGATAATCCTGTAACCCCCCCATCCGAGGTAGGTGCATCATAGAAAAAAACCAAGAATCTCTAGCTTACAAAACCCAGCACCCAGAACTATAAAAGCCGCTCATGAAAGGGTGATACAGTGCAGGAAGTGAAAGGGGAAGACAGATGCTACTGGGGAGGGGTGTTCAGATTCGTCTAGCACAGGTGGTAGAAAACTGCTAGAAAATAGTTGCAAAAAACCAGTGATATTTTCAAACGGTGGTAAAAATATATGCACTGGTGGCAGGAAGAGGCTGTGAAATGAGCAGCTGAGACCAAAGATTCAGTTCTTGGAAAAGAAGGGACTTTGTCAAAAGCCTTTTCTGCATTGATTGAGATGATCGTGTAGTTTTTGGATTTGGCTCTATTGATATAGTGTATTACATTTATAGATTTGTGTGTGTTGTCCCAAATTTACTGATCAAGGAGATTATGGGGCCAAAGAGGAAAGTGATTGATGATGTAGAGTGTGCCTAAGGAGAGTCACATGAAGAGAAAACATTCTCTCAGGCTTTCACAGAGAGCAAATTGGTCAAGCAATGGCTGTGACTCATCCACATGGCTGGCACTGACAAAGGTTCTACAAGCTGAGGTACAGGATCTCAGGATAAATCCTGAGGGGATTTGACTGACATTATCAGATACAAAAGTTGCATTTCTTGTTATATAGGTCCTGCCTTATTTTGGTCTTAACCATCCAGCAGAAAAGTATAAAAACAAGGTATAAAAATAAAGCCATATTAATATGCTGAGCTGTAAAAGGCTCAAGTCAACAACTTCTGACATTGCCAGTCCTATGGATAACCCACTGCTATTATGGACTACTGGACTATATTGGATTATTTTGCTGAATTCACATACCTACAATATTTAAATGACAATGGAATACTCATCTCTGACAAAACTAAACAGAAAAATGGGATACAAATGAAGGACCATTTTGTATCTGTATATACGAAACAGGATAGATATACAGCCACTTTCTCTTAATTCAATGAGAAGAAAGATTTGTACTAATAATATTTGGACAGGATATCATGTCTGCACCTTGTACTATGAATAACCACTACAAAGACAACAATATGCAATGTATTAATTATTGAAAGTGTCCTTCTAATCTTATTTTTAGGGGGAGGGAACAAGGGATTGAATTCAGGCCCTTGCGCTTGCCAAGGAAGTGCTTATTCTACTGAGCCATCACCCTAGCCCTTACGAATCAGTTTTGAAACAGTTTCATTGCTATTTGTTTCTCAATAAAATTAATTTAAAAAGCAGGGAATATACAAAGGGCTGCTGGCAGAGTGGGCCTAGCCTTCCCTGGGAGGGGAAAGACGAAACAGAGCTGCCACTGCCCCCCATCCAATCTGAGCATCCCCTTGGATGGCAGGCAAAGCAGCCTAAAGTGGCCTTCAGTGTTGCAGGAGATGAATGTGGAGAAGGGAGTTTCTCTGCAGAGAGTGAGCTGCTTAGAATGCAGAGTACAGAGGGCAGCTTGTGGGAATTTGCCCTTATGGGGGCCCATGTTGAGAAGAGGACAACTGGAAAGATATGCTCTTGTTTTTGCTTACAGGCTGACAACAAACAAAGGGAAAGAAGACAAGAAAGAGGAGGCACTGCTAAATTGGAGCCCTGCATTGCTGGGAGGAGAGGTAAGAAAAGCAGAGTGAATTGTTCCTTCCTGTGTGTGACAAGTGTGGATGTAATTCCAATTCCTATTGTTGAGCCTTAGATATCGCTGTCAGTGTAGTAAGTAGAGAAAGGACCCGTGTAAAAGACTGACCAACGGTGGATAGAAATGAGACTCCTGAGCATCCCTTGGACAAGAAAAAGCCATAGCAAGGGGCTCATGAGCCTGTGAACAACTATACTGGGGGCATTCAGACCTGGATGAGACATTCCCCCACGCTGAATCCCACAACAACTGCATCTTCCAATGAAATGAGGTTGGCAGTTTCTCTGACCACACAGGAGCACTCAAAAAAACTGGAAATGGATGTGCAAAAGAATTCCAGCCGTGATGCAGCACTGAGCTGAGGTCATGGATCACAGATAATTCCTGCCGTTACTCAATACAGCAGAGCAATAAAATCTCAATGACACAAGAGGAGACTAAGGCAGAACACGCCACCATCCCAAGGACAGCCCTGGAAGGTCCCATCCACAACAGGCAGCTGTCTCTCACTTCTCCATGTGCCTGGGGCTTTGCTGTATGTGGATTTCTTGGATTCTTCTGCCCTCTCCTTTGCTAGATTTAAGCATCTAGATTTTAGATGGTACCAATATCACAAATGAAGACTGAGACCTCGAGAAAGGGGAAAAAGGTTCTAACACTGTCATTCCTCTTTTCACCACCTAGATGATGAGGTAACATAGAAGTATCCTCAGATATCTTACCCTGAAGTCTCCTGAAGGCAGCTCCACCTAGACTCCAAGCCCAGAAGGGCCTTCGCACGCCCTGGCCTGCTGCCTATCTCTGCCGGTACGATCTGAGGACCACATCCTTCTGCACTGTAGAGCTCCCTTGGCCTGGTCATTTGACATCCTTTCTTCTCTGTCTATTCTCCTTTCTCTGACAATCACACGGAACAACACAGAGTACATTGCGTATTAGTGCCATACGCATGGACAGCCCCAATTATGTCTCTGGCCACACCTCTTTCTTGAACTTCAGAGAGCACACTGCTAACTATGCACTCAACGTCTGCACTTGACTAGCTAAAGCAGAACTCCAATTAGCATGTCACAAATGAAATTGCCCCCAAAGCTTTCTTCTCCCACACATCCTTCAGTTAAGGGCATCTCCATTCTTCCAGATTCTCAGCCTGCAAATGTATATATATATATATATATATATATATATATATATATATATATATATGGAAAAACAATAAAACTAATAGCATAAAATTTCAAAACACGGGCCAGCCAGATAGCTCAGTGGACTAAAGTGCCTGCTTAGGCAGGACTGGGGTTGGATCCCCTGTGTTGTGCCAGTCTCACTCCCAGGGCATGCTGAGACAGCGAATGAGCCTGGGCATGGTGGCGTGCACCTGTAATCTCAGCACTTGAGAAGCTAAAAACAGGAGGATCATTACAAGTCTGATCTGTACAGTGAGACCCTGTAGACCAACCTGTAGACTCTGCACTAAATACATTTAAAAAAGATTTCAAAACAAGATTGTAGGACAGTGACAATGGTTAATACATTGCTCAGTGTTATCTTCAAAGTAGTTGCTGAGATTATGAATTACAGGCATTAAAACTCATGGAGAGATATAAGCACAAACCGCTCTTTTCAGTGAACTAATAGAAATACATCTTTGCCTTCCCTTCCTTTTCTCCTTTGCCCTGCCCCAGCTTCTCTTTCCTTTTGAGTGGTTTCTTCCCATTATACGATATCTATTGCACCTTTTGGACCTCATTTAATCTTTCCGTGTCTCACACCAGTGAGACAATGTGATGTGTCCCCATATCAGACTGACTTACCTCACTTACGAGTCCAATCTCTAGGCACACATTTCCTTCGAACAGTCTCAAGGTTGTTTCTAAGCTTCAGCTATTACAAACTGCTGTAAACACTGATGCATGTATATCAGCATTATTTTAATTTGCATCACTTGAATGACCAATGATGTTGAACATTTTTTCATATATGTATTGGCCATTTGTATCTCTTCTTTTTTGAAGTATAGATTCATCTCAGATGCCCATTTTTAAATTGGGTCTATTGATTCTTAGTGTTTGGCTTTTACCCAGCAATTGTACTGAATTTGGATATTAAATCTACAAGTCTTTTGGTGGAGTTTTTGGGGCCTTCTATGTAGAGTATCAAGCTTGCTGTGGATAGTAATAATTTCACTTCTTCCTTTCTATCCTTATTCTTTTTATTTTCTTCTTTTGTGTAATTGCTCCAGCTAATGTTCCCAGAACTATGTTGAATAGGAGTGGTGACAGTGACATCCTTTCCCAGTGGGCCTTCACAGACCCCTAGCCTGTGGCCTTCTCATTCTAGAAAATGTTTTGAATTTCAGTGTAAATGTTCATCAAATCTACTTGAATAAGAGCTCTATTACTCTGTGTGGGCAGGAAAGGTGAAACAGTGGAGATATTGAATAGTGATGGATAAATCTGTTAGCTTCAAATAGACTCTCAGGACATCCCATCTGTAATAATTCTCTAATAATTTCAGATTTCTGGGTTCTTTAAAATTCATTTTCTTTTTTTACTGTATTTAGTACAAGGTCTACTGGGTCTCACTACACAGGTGGGACTCACAGTGAGCCTCCTGTTTTCAGCCTCCCAATTGCTAGGATTACCGGTGCCCATCACCACACCCAGTCTCAATCAGTGTCTCAGTGCGCCCTGGGGGCGGGGCCAGTACAGCTTGCTAAGGATCCAATCCTGGCCCCTGCGACTGCCTAAGCAGGCACTTTACTCTGCTGAGCTATCTGCCCAGCCCTCACCTGTTAGATTTTTGACTTCCTTCAAGAATTGTATTTGAGATAATCTTCATTCCTACTTAACACATCCACCTATTCATAATGGTTGTATTACACAGCCTTCCAATTGTTTTAAGGAATTTCCTTTGAAAATATTAAAGTAGGAATTACTGTCAAATATTCTTCAAAGAATGGATATTCATCAGCCCTTACCTAAACTTACAAAAAGAGGGCCAACATAAACCTTATCAACACAACTAGAAATGAAAAAGGCAAAGGCAAAGGAACATAGCCAAAACCCAGAGGACTGTGAGAAACTCCTTCAAAAATGTATATTCCGATAAATTAAAGAACTTTGGAGAAATGGAAATTTCTAGACTATGTATCAGATTTGAGCAAATACCACACTGAACAAAAAGATTATAAAACCCTGAATAGACCAACAACAGACAATAAAATTTAGACAATGATAAAAAAAAAAACCCTACCAAGAAAATTCCAGGACTGGATGAATTCACTGGGAAGCTGAGAAGGAAGATAAATCCTTGTAGGTCATACCCCCAGTAGCCTCCTCCAATCAGATCCCATCTCCTGGAAACAAGTCAACTGTATCACCCCCACTATCTAAGCATCTTTCCAAACGCCACCTTTGCGTGCATGTGGCTTTGAGAAGATATCCAGAGGTGAACCATACAGGCAAGGACCTTATTGCAAATTGACAGAAGTCATTGATGACAAAACCACTGCCAGCATCATACTGAATGGGAAAGACTGAAACTATTTTCTCTAAAAATAAGAACAAGATATGAGTCTCTACTCTCAGCACTCCTGTGGAACATACTGCTTGACACGTTAGCCAGAGAAATCAGGCAACAGAAAAAAATCAAAAGGAACAAATACATGGAAGGAAGAAATCAAACTATCCCTTATTTTCTGACAACATGATATTTTACAAACAAGATCCAAACAAATCCACCAGAAGGTATGCAGAAGTAATAAGCAAATTCAACAAAGTAGTATAAAGTCAGTACACAAAAATCAATAGCTTTCTTTTATACCAGCAATGAACCCACAGGGAAAAAAATAAGAAAGGTAGTTCTATTCAGTTCTATTAAATAGCTAGGAATTAACGTAACCAGGAATATCTGACTTCTATGATGATAACTATAATACTCATGAAAAAGAGAAGTGAAGACATCATAAAATGAAAAGACGGGGATGGACGATAGTTCAGCAGTGTAAGAGCCTGTCTGGTAAGTGCAATGTGCCGAGTTTGAGCCCTAGGAAAGAAAAAAAGAAAGAAAGAAAGAAAGAAAGAAAGAAAGAAAGAAAGAAAGAAAGAAAGAAAGAAAGAAAGAAAGAGCAGGCCGGGGAGATGGCGCAGTGGAATAAGCACTTCCCTGGCAAGTGCAACAGCCTGAGTTCAATCCCGGGTTCCGAAAAAAAAAAAGAAAGAAAGAAAGAAAGAAAAGACCTCTCCTGTTCCCAAATAGGCAGAACTGCCTCTCCTGTTCCCAAATAGGCAGAACTGATATTGTTAAATGACTTTTATCAATTTTATACCAAAATGGTACAAAATTTAATGCTGTTCTAACCAAAATGCCAATAGCATTCTGCACAGAATTGCAAAAAAAAAATTCTAAAATTTAGGTGCAACCTGCAGAGACTCCAAATACTAAAAGCAGTCCTGGACAATAAGAGCAGAGCAGGACGCGTCACAGTCCTGCGCTTCAAGTGATATGACACAGATAGAGTAATAGAAGCAGAATGATACTGGCAAAGAAAAAAAGACCCGTAGGCCAGTGGAATAGCAGAAAACACAGAGACAGCACTAGCTGCATTCGCCATCTGGTCTTTCACCAAGGAGCTAAAAATAAAGACTGGAAAAAAATTGCCTCTTGAACACATGGCTTTGTAAAGACTAGTCATCCACATGCACAAGGATGAATCTAGAACCTGCTCTCTATTAAAATTCAGTGGAAAACCTAAATATGAAACCAAAATGAGTGTTCTGGGGAGATAGTTCAGCAGTCTAAGCGCCTGGCTGGCAAGTGTAGGAACTCGAGTTCGAGCCCCGGAACCCTTGGTGCACTGTGCTGGTACCAGAACCCTTGGTGCACCGTCCTGGTACCAGAACCCTTGGTGCACCGTGCTGGTACCAGAACCGGGCGTGATGGTACAAGCCTTCAATTCCAGCTCTGGAGAGGCTGCTGCAGGTGATCATTATGAGTCTGAGCTGCATAGTGAGATCCTATATCTAATTTAAAAAAGAAAAAAAAGACACAATTGCTAAATCTACTTGAAATTAAAATAGGTGAAATGCTTGAAAACATAAGCCGAGGCAAGGATTTCTTGACCAGAATCCTAATTCAACAATAAATAACTCCAAGAATCACCAAATGGGATTATACCAAATTTATAACTTCTGACAGGCCAGGGTTATAATTTAGCAGCAAGTCCCTAACTGCCCCTCAAACAAACAAACAAACAAACAAACAATAACAACAACAACAACAAAAAAGAAAACAGACAAAAAAACTTCCAAAGAGCGGGGGAAACAACTAATGGAATGCAAAGATAACAAGCCAAATGAGAGGTTTTGTCTGTCACTCCACTGACAGAGGGCTAATATCTAGAAGATATAAAAGAAAACACAGAAAAATTAGACCCCCTACAAAAGGAAGATACAATTGAAGCAAATGGGTAATTAAAATGAATAGGTACTTCTCAACACATGATGGCTAAAAGGCAAATAAGAACGTAAAAAGTGTTCCGCATCTTTGGCCATTAAGGAAATGCAAATCAAAATAGTGCTGAGATTTCACCTTATTCCAGCAAAAAACAAAACAAAACAGGCACCATCGTGGACCCAAGAACCAGCACATGTTGGTGATGGTATTGGGGGAGAAGGAACCCTTCTATTGCATTGGTGGGGAGGTCAAGTGGTACCACCACTGTGGAAGTAGGCATGGAGATTTCTGAGAAAATTGAAAATAGAAATTTTATTTTACCTAGAATTTCTCTCCTGATTGTCTTCCCAGTAGAATTAAAAGTTGTCCTATCAACAGTGACACACACATGCCCATGTTGACAACACTGCAGCTCATAATAGTTACATTATGGACCACCTACCTGCTTACTAACAACAGATGAATGGATGAAGGAAATAGCCTCAAAGAAGGAGAAAATTGAGGCTATTGTGTGATAGTTCACTTAAATCTTTATAGTGTTAAGTGAAATAAATCAGAAAGAAGACAATTATCACATGAGAAAAAGAAAGGAGAGGGCCAGCGAGATAGCTCAGTAGAATAAGCTCTTGCCTGTCAAGCGCAAGGCCTGAGTTCAGTGCCCAGTTCCACAAAAAAAGAA
>NW_004524630.1:5514142-5523004 GCF_000260255.1 Octodon degus
ATTCTTTGGGGATAGGAAAGAGGATCTGGGAAGGGGGGAAATAAACATCTACGTTGCCCAAAATGAATGTAAATATTAAGCATTTTAGATGTGTTCTAATAAAATAGGGCTGGGGAATAACTCAGTGACTCAGTGCCTACCTGGCAAGAGTGAGGTCCTGAGTTCAATTCCCAGTATCAAAAAAAAAAAAAAAGAAAAGAAAAGAAAAAATCAAAGAAAGAAGAAAGTGATGAACCTCCAAAGTGCTGGGACTACAGGCGCACACGGCATGCCCAGTCTCAGTCACTGTCTCAGCATGCCCCAGGGGCAGGGCCAGCGTGGCACGGCATGCCGGGGATTGAACCAAGGCTGCTGCCCTCTGCCTAAGCAGGTGCTTTAGTCCACTGAGCTATCTGGCTGGCCTCAATGATACAGGTGTGTTTAAAGTGTAGGAAATACTGTTGGAGCTGTTAATGGCAATATGTCTTTCGCTGTTATGACTAGATAAGCCTTCCAACGAAAGCTGGACCCCAAGAGCTTACATGACCAAAATAAAACTGAGTGAAGTAATCCAGCCTTCTCTTGAGTCTGCAACCTAGATTTAAGCTGCTTCCGTTAGTTAAGGAAGCTCAAGCCTTGAATCTGAATAAAAGAAATGTAGTCCCCAGCTGAAGCAAAGGTAATTGTAAATTGGTGATCTTGTTCTAGGTTTCCAACTCTTCTTTTGTGCTTTTCTTTCTACTAATGGTACATTCCGTACCCAGTCAAAGTCAGTCGGCACACCTTCAGAGGAATCAGGAGAATCAGGAGCAAACGGGGCCCTGGTGACTTCAGCTATTAGCATACAGAAAACCATGAATCCGTGCTCGTTGTATTTAGAGAAATAAACAAGAAACTTACCAAACGTCAAAGGATAACAAACTATTGTTTAAAAATTAATCCATAAATAAACATCTGGCCTGAAAAATACAATAACCAAATCAAATACAGGTGTCCAGGTAGAACAGTTATTGCATTAGACACAGATGAATAATCAATCACTGCAGAGGAAGCTAAGTAGGAAAAGAACATGAAGAACATAGTTCAGAGACAAACTGGTGGAGAATTCAGGAAAAGAAAGTGCGATTCCTATATTATGCAATTGTAAGACACCAAAAATCCAGATTGATCTTTGATACAAAAGACACCAAGTGTATTTTTTACAGCATCTGCTTTAAATGGTGCCTTATTCAGTTTACCGTTAACTGCTTTGTTCTATATACAGATTATGTCCAATGTATCATTTTTAAGTAAATAACCTTATTTTAGTAAAACAAAACAAAACAAAACAAAAAAACAAAGTGCGATTCCGGGAGGCCACAAGGAAAACGTCTAGCAGATGTTATTACCTTTCCAGAATATGAGAAAAGATATGTATGAAGAAGACATTTAAAGCAATTATAACAGTCCATTTTTAAGATTGAAAAAAAGATCAATTCACAGGTTAAGGACTAATTATCAATCTCAAATCATATGGCGGTAAATTTAACACCAAAATCGAAAGGAAAAAGGGACACGAGGAGGGTTTAGGAGAAAACAAATACAATGCTGTACACTTGGCTTTTGTCACCACTTTTCCACGAGCAGTGTTTTCCAATCAGAAAAACACAGCTGATTGCTGAGCGGGTGGCCAAGTGTGCGGCCTGGCACGTGCAAGGACCAAAATGACCGTCCAGGGGCGCGGGGAGTTGCGGCCCTTCTGCGTGCTGACATGGGGCTCATGTGGCACTTCTGTACACTTTCCGTTCGCCCTCAGAGGTGGCAGAGGATTTTACCATTTAACACGTGGCTCAAATTGCAACGTGTGTAACAAGACTTCCCTAACAATTATAGTCCTATTACACGCCCTATTTCTAGATGCCGTCAGAGAAGTGAAGAAATCCTCCCACACTCCTGCCCTCGAGAAGAGCTCAACCACCGAACTAGCTCCTGTGACCGCGCGCACATGAAGCTTGTCCGATCTTGGAAATTTTTACATCTCAGGATTTTCAGTATTTTTTGGCTGGTGTTCAGGCATCTGCTTACAATTGTGACTCAGCGGGTGAAAGAACTGTCAAACGGAGGAATCCTTCAAGCTCAAGTAGAAAACACTAAGCAGGTTGTCAAAAGATTCATGGAAAAGAATGGAATGGATGGGGCCGGGGAGATGGCTCAGTGGAATAAGCGCTTCCCTGGCAAACTGAAGGGCCTGAGTTCAATCCCTGGTCCCACCGAAAAAGAAAAGAATGGAAAACTGAAATGGATCTTGAAAAGCGCTGGTCCAGATGAGGAACACGCTTTGAAAGTCACCTGCTCGTGAAAGAGCACTCCAAACCTCATTTTGAAAAAGGTGGCAGGAAAGACCCGAGAATGCTGTGAAAGAGGACTGTGTTATACCGTGTCAGGATTACAGATTTGTGATGACGGCGGCCACAAGAAACTGTGAAATTCAGTTTGGAGAATGCACTCTGACTGGCCAGGAGTTTCTTTTTTAGAATTCCAATTATTTTAATTGAGTATTCTTTATGATGCATAGCTTAGCTTCTAGCAGACAGGTATCTAGCAAGAATACATCACTGTTTTTTTTCATAATTTTATTGATAAACAAATAGCAATAAGACAGTTTCAAATCAAATCGCTAGGACAGTTTCAATAATTAACACACTACATACATACTTCTTAGTGGTTAATTGCTGTACAAGATGCGGACCTGAGATCCTATGTACAAACACCACCAGAACAAATCATTCTATTCATTAAGAGAATGTAACTATATATCTATCCTAACCACTTTGAATACACAGATACAAAATGGACATTCATCTGTATACACTTTTTTGCTAAGTTCCGTTATTTGAATATTATAGGTGTGTAAACTCAGCAAAATATTCTAAAAGAGTTTCAATTTTATAATTTTTTTTTTGGTGGAACCAGGGATTGAACTCAGGCCCTTGCACTTGCCAAGAAAGCGCTTATTCCACTGAACCATCTCCCCAGCCCTTGGCCAAGAGTTTCTAGTTTCATGGCTACACACATGGTATAGTAATAACGCCATCAAAATATTTGATCATGTTTCAGATGCATGGAAATCAGTGTGCAGACTCCTTTAAAAACTAGGACTGGAAATCCTATTCAAGCCAGCTATCCCCCTACTGGTAATTTTCCCAGAGGAACTGAAAATGTAATATCATAGTGATATATGTGTGCCTATGTTTATAGCAGCACAATTGTGATAGCCAAATCTTGGAAACTACCAAGATGCACTTCACCTGAGGAATGGATGAAAAGATGTGGTATTTTTATACAATGGAGTATTACTCAGCTATAAAGAATGATAAACTTGAAGCACTTATATTTAAGTGGATGCCACTTGAAGATATACTCATAAGTGAAATAAACCAGACCCACATGTGTAAATATCGTATAGTCTCCCTAGTACAAGAATTCAGAAGAAGAAATAAAAAATGAAAGATATAACACAACTAAATGGAAAGTGAAAACTTAAAGCTTAGACAATGAAGAGAGGGCAAGGAGAAAAGCTAGGAAACATGGCAGAGGCAAAACCACACATTTATATGCACAGGATGGTTAAGGCAATGCTCCTGAGAATCTCCACCAGGTTTCTGAAACTAGAAGTTGATTGGTAGGATTCTCAGATGTATTATAAAGTGTATACTCCAGCTCTTCAAAAAACTATAAGCATTCAATCCCCGGTACTACAAAAAGTAAAAACAAAAACAAAAATCCCCAAAAAACTATATGCATCTTAAATGTCTTATTTACATTTGATAATAATTTTGGTGTAAGGTCGTTATTTATAAACAAAACAAAAAATTGACTGCCCAGTTACTTTCGAAGTTAGATTTTTTAAAGTTGCAGGATAATTTGGATAATTGTACTGCCAATTTCTGCTGGTCTTTTGAAAGGAGCAGTTAATGCTTAAATTATTTTCTTTTTATTCCTTTTAAATTCTTATAACTTTTTTTGTTGCTTTGTTCTGTTTTATTAATCAGCTTTGCCGGTTTATATCTGGTAACTTAAACAGCTAATTTGACAATAGCATCATATAATAAACCAACCATTGTTGAATTCCTATTACTTTGTATAATGAAATTTTGTATTGTTTCTTTTTTTTTGTATTGTTTCTAATTTTTTTTTAGTATTTTGTAATCTTTAAAAAATAAAATGCAGGGGCTGGCAAGATAGCTCAGCAGACTAAAGCACCTGCTTAGGCAAGCTTAGGCAAACATGCACATTTCCCACCAGCCGTCTCCAGGCATGCCGAGCCCCCCAGAGTCCTGGGCGTAGTGACGCATGCCTGTAATCCCAGCGCTGGAGAGCCTGAAAACAGGAAGATCGCTGTGAGTCTGGGCTGCATAGTGAGACCCTGTAACAACCAGATACATTAAATAAATAGATAGATAGATAGATAGATAGATAGATAGATAGATAGATATAAAAAGTTGCATGAAACCATTGATACCCTTGAAAACTTTGGTACCTTTTCATCAATAAGATAATTGCATGCTAGTGTATTTGCAATTAGTGCTTACTAACAGTAAATTTGTTTACAATGAAATTAAATAAGGATAAATAATAGGGATTAGACACTTATTATAGAAAAGACTTAGAGTAATGAAAATAATGACCTTGTTTATTTAAGACCGATGCTTCTGTGGTTTGCCATAACAAGACAGCTATATTGATAATTCTGTTTTTGTTACTATTGGACATTTTTTGACATTTGTTCTAGTGCCACATAATTAGCAAGTATTCTACCTTTTCAGATTCTTCTAGCAGTAGGGATTACATCTCTGCACAGCTGTCACAGCACTGAACTAAACTTAGTTTGCATTGTGGCCTTCTTGAGTTAAGATGTTAACATAGAACATATCCTAAAAATAATATTTTCTCTGGATTGGAAAGCTATACAGATATTGCTTCAAACAGCACATTCTCTGAGCTGTCTCTACATTCTGAATATGAAATACTATTTTTCCGTTCAATACTCATTTAGAGGTAATGATTGTAATGGTAATTGCATTTTGTTTTAGTGTTTAAACATGAAAATCCACTTTCTTGTCTCATAAAGCTCTAACTATAATAAAAGGAAATAAAAAACAGTAGCTAGAATCTTTTCTACTCTTTAAACACTGGTGGGATATTAATTTGGGATTGTTTGTTTGTTTGTTTTGCAATACTGAGGATTAAACCCAAAGAGTGTTGAAAAAGGTAGCTGGTTGTGAAAGCATCTGAGTAGATTATGGGCACTCCGTGTGCTGGGGGTGGGGGAGACTGAGTTGTGTGCTTACCTGGGAGAGGAGCACACAGCCAATGTTTAATAGAGATCCTGAGCCCATACACTGAATTTAAAATCTCCCTAGAAAAAGGAACATCGTCACTAAACTTGAGCCTTCATTTGGTCTAATCTCTAACTGAATCGAGCTGATTTCATGTAACTCAAAACCATTTGCTGACAACAGAAAAGTAATTCCTGCCTAGCAGAAGATAAAATCATCCAGACCCTGGAGTATACTCTAAAATATTTTAGTTACCACAAAGATATTTAATAAAAAATATCAGGTTATATTTGCAATTAAGGTATAGAAAATGGCTAGAGATTATTACTTCCACAGAAACACCCAGAAAAAGCAAAATTGTGAGTAAAATCGTGGACTTTCTTTTTAGCCCATTAGAATGTTAAATGCAGTCTAAGTTGCAAAAGATGAAGAGTCAATTTATACAGTGAGGAGACCCAGGGCTGCCCTCAACTCCATTAGGCCAGCAAGATAATGAAAACCATAAAAGGCACAGAGTTGTGCTTTAATACATTTCAAAACAGCAAACTTGGGCCAGCATGATGGCCTACGGCCCAAGAACCCACAGACTCAAGGTGAGCACTGTCACCCTACTGCTCTGTCTAGGAAGATGGTGGACCAGATATCAGAGTAGAGGCAGAAAGCACAGAGAATGCCCCCGCCGCCCTGGGCTTCACGGTGCCTGGCTGCTGTGCAGGGACTGAGATGACAGCTGCAGGCCGTGGAGAGGTCCCACTGCCCCACATACTAAGGCAGGGTGAGCTCTCCCCAGTTAAGAGGGTTGGGATTGGCCAGCCAAGCTGAACAGCTCCCTAAAGGCTTGCCTCAACTCAGGCCTCAGATCCCAGGCACTGAGAAACAAAACACTTAATCCCATGTTTAACAAGCGAGAGGAAGAAC
This sequence comes from Octodon degus, assembly GCF_000260255.1. Taxonomy (NCBI): domain Eukaryota; kingdom Metazoa; phylum Chordata; class Mammalia; order Rodentia; family Octodontidae; genus Octodon; species Octodon degus. Next base: position 5,520,358 of record NW_004524630.1, read on the forward strand.
AACCCCCAAGTCCACGTGACAACGTCAAATGTTCTGCTGTGCACGACACTGGCAGCCAGCCAGCGAGGACAAGCATCTGAAGAAAACATAGCGAAGAAGTTTTCTGAGTTGAAGATGGCATCAGCTCACAGCTGGATAAACTCTGAGCAAGATAACAAAACAAAGAGCAAATAAAAACATCCACCATAGCTACAAAATAACATCATTGCAAACGAAAATAAAGACAAACGTCAAAAGCTAACAGACAAGGGTATCCATTTTTTAATTTACGCAACAATGCTAATGGTTCATCGCTCATCTAAAATAGACAGTATAATCCACATACTTTAAATTATGCAAGGAAAAAGTTTGTGTACATACATACAATTATTCTTTAAAATCTGAAAGCAACATGAATAAAATTTCAGATAAGCAAATATAAGGGAATTTATATCAGTTTTTAAAAAATGAAAAACGTGGACTTATAGCAGAACTAGGTATCTGGATAATAAAGAGTAAATATATGCTTGATAACATGGTGAATATTTCAAACCAAAGTCCTAACAATGAATTATTCTTTTCATAGAACACTTCGAAATAAAATATATGACAAGAGCTCAGTGCACATCAGCTCAGCAGAATTCAACAGATATGAATTCTAATGTTTTTTGTCTTTTTTTTTTGTATTTTAGGATAGGGTCTACAGGGTCTATAGGGTCTCACTGCGTAGATCAGACTCATAGTGATCCTCCTGTTTACAGCCTCCCAAGTGCTGGGATTACAGGCGTGAGCCACCATGCTCAGTCTCAATCCCTATCTCAGCATGCCCTGGGTGTGGGGCTGGCATGGCAGGCGGGGGATCGAACACCTGGCCCCTGTGTGCCTAAACAGGTGCTTGAATTCTAATGTTGTTTATTAAATATATTTTTTAAACATTTTTATTTAAAAAATTATTTATTTATTTGGTACAGTGTCTCAGTTCTCAGCTCAGAGTCATAGTGATCCTCCTATCTCAGCCTCCCCAGCCCTGGGATTACAGGCGTGCACCACCATGCCTGGTTTTGGTAGCCAGCAAGCACGCCCAGGGTTCTGGGGCCAGTACTGCATGTGGTACCGGGAAATGAACCCAGGTCCTTGTGCTTGCCAGGCGGGTGCTTAAACCACCAAGCTATCTCCCCAGCCTTAAATATAATATCAATAAGAACAAAAATGTTTATATATACATATTTTAATGGTTTGAGCATCAATTTAAATTATACTAAGTTACATAGCTTAGAGTCCATACAGAAGATAAAATAAAGTACTAAACATAAAGAATAACCAACTAGTAAGAAAGAATTAGCAAATATAAATGAGAAGGGATATTAGGATTAAGTTAATTGATATCAACAATGATATTATGTGTGAATGAATTGAACAGTTCAATTGCAAGACAAAAATTGTCAAATTCAATTTAAACAAAACGTAAGAATATGCTATTTTCATAAGGCACATGTAAGAATAAATACAAAAATAGCCCAAAAGAGTAGGCTGATGAGAAAGTTCAGTGGACTAAAGTGCCTGCTTGGGTCAGCTTAGACAAGTGCAGGGACTGCAGTTCAATCCCCCACACTACACGCCATGTGGGCCCTGTCCCCAGGGAGGGCTGAGACTACCAGAGGCTGGGCATGGTGGCACAAGCCTGTAATCCCAGCGCTAGGGAGGTTGAGAGCAGGAGGATCACTATGAGTCTGAGCTGTGTAGTGAGATCCTGCAGCAACCAAATACATAAAAATCCCCCCCAATACATATAGTACATCATAACCAAGATACATTGGACGTTTAGTTGAAAAGATGCTGTCCTCACTGGTCAACATAAACATTCTGAATAAAACAATCAAACCCTAATCTATTTATGCTCTATTTAGGAGCATGCAAATATTGGTAAGACATATAAAGAAGTGGGTTAAATTTTAGGAGTGCACATATAAATGTATACAATAGCATGCTTCCCATAATAACATTGAATTATTTCTACAACTATATATTAATTCTTAGAAAAATATCTAAAAGAAACATTTTAGTTGATTTCTAAAACTATAAATAAACAAATCAATGAAGCAACCCACTCATCAAAGAAGAAAAAATCGGGAGAATTTTTCAAGTCTCTATTATTATGATAAAATATCTGGGGAGGAAAGATTGATGTCTACTCCCAATTTCAGAAGTTTCAGTCTGTGGCTGTTTGGCCTTATCACTCCGAGCCTGTGAACCGGGGTGGGGGGAGTGGTAGAACAAAGCTCTTACCTCATGGCGGCCTGAAGTGGGGGTGGGGGGAGAGAAGGGGGAGAGGAGAAGGAAGGGAGGGAGACAGAGACAGAGAGACAGAGAAAGAGGCTGAGGCAGAGACAGAGACAGAAGCAGAACAGAGGCAGAAGTGGCAGGGACACTCTGCACTTAGGCCCCAGCTTCTGCAGTTCCTACCACCTTCTAATAGTCCATTCAGCTACGAACCCTTCCATGAATTAATCTCTTGGTAGGTCTAGAACTCTTACAATACAATCCCTTTTCCAAAGCCCCACCTCTGAGCCCTACTGCACTGGGAACCACATCAACATACAAGTTTTGGTCAATCTTTCTAGTAGGGAAGTGAAGGCAGTGCAACCACAGAAGGGAAGGGCGCAGCCGG
>NW_004524630.1:5523814-5527798 GCF_000260255.1 Octodon degus
TTCTTCTTCTTCTTCTTCTTCTTCTTCTTCTTCTTCTTCTTCTTCTTCTTCTTCTTCTTCTTCTTCTTCTTCTTCTTCTTCTTCTTTAAAGATCTTATATACTGGAAAAGACAGCAAATATGTTATAGGATTATCTGTAAAGGCCATTTTGGGGTGTCTCAATTGACATACATCTCAGCAAGGAGTGTGGCAACAATAGTTCAGTTACAAGGGGTAAAATTAATGTCAAAGGAGCACAAAGCAAAAATCTGTTTTTAACTTGAATATCTGCTATTCTCCCGACAGACTTTCCCTAGAAGAGTTTTGAATAGATTATTTTCCTCCCATGCCAGTTAGGCAGTCACTTCTAGCTTACTGAAAGAAAAGTGTACTTCTTATTTAAGAAGCTGAGTATTTTCTAGGAAAGCTGAATGTTACTGTAAAGTGCTCTTTATGTCTTTTTAAAACTACATTGTCTTCTAATGAATAAGAATTTTAGGGGATAGAAATAGGATTTGTTAGATGATAAAACATACACAGTTTTATCTTTTAGTGCTGAGAATTAGTGACTGGGGCATTTAGAAAATGAGGCGCATGCTTGTTTTCCTTCACGATGAATTTGTCATAATTCATACTGAATCCCTAGAGGTAGTTGTTAATAAGTTTGAAATATTAAGGTCTTGTCACAGCTCCAATGATTCAAACTTGTGCTGCTGACTAGTAAGCAGAACTGACTGGTATTTTGCAAATATCTTGAAGGAAGAAGTGGTGTTTAAATATACGGGAAGTTTGATGGTGCGTGTTGCATCCTACGTCTCCTCCTTCATCTTAGTATTTGATAAAGATTTTAGCCTGCGGGCAACTTCAAGTGGAATCAACGTTCCTATTGCGGAAATGGCAGGATCATGGGGCGTGGGTGGGGGGCACTGTCTCTGCGAGCAGTGGGGAAGGCAGGGGCTTAAAATGTTAAACAAGGTGGGCTAAATAGCTCAGCGGATTAAAGCGCCTGCAAGCTGGCTCAGGGACCGGGGGTGTTCGCCAGCACCACCCCCTGGGCTTACTGGGACGGTGAATGAGACTGGGTGTGGTGGCAGCGCCTGTAATCCCAGCTCTCGGAAGGCTGTAAACAGGCAGATCACTATGAGTCCGATCTAGTAGTGAGACCCTGAACACCATGTAGACCCTTTGCTAAAATACAGGAAAAAAAAAAAAGATGTTAAATAGTGCACACATCTTCAGCATGGCGCGAAACAAAGGCTGATGCTTCTTGGATCACTCTTGGAGGGATCGCCACACACTAAATAATTGGCTTTGTTTCTACAGAACCTGTCCAATTCAGTGTTAGCTCTTCCACTGACCTTTGTAAAGGTCTGTTTTATCTAAGCAGAGCAAGCCTTTGACTTGTTTTGACCTACTACGGTTGTTACGGTATTTTCCATTCTATTTACAGTTTAGAGCTTGTTTGGTACTCGTACGCCCTTGACCAGGAGCAGTCCTCCTCTGTGGGGGCTGGTCGTCCTCCTCTACCTAGCGCGCAGCTTCGGAGCGACGCATGTGGAGCGTTGAGGGAGCAAGCGACACCCGCCTGGGGAACAGGTGTCCAGCCAGATCACTCTCACTTTTGTTATTAAAAAAGAGAAAAAAAAATATATATATACACACACACAATACATTTAGGCTAGATTGCAGCTACTTTCTCTTAGTTCATTGAGAATAAAAGTTCGTACTAGTATTGTTTAGACAAGATATCATGTCTGCATCTTGTCCTCTGACTAACTACTATGAAGACAACAACATGCAATGTATTAATTATTGTAACTGTCCTACTATCCTGTTTTAAAAGTGTTTCTTTGCTGTTTTATCTTTTTTCTCATTAAAATGGATTTTAAAAAATAAAGTAAGTGGGTTGGTTTGGGGCTGATTCCTTTCAGTCGGGTATTCTGAACACCGAGACCGAGGTGAGTGTGAAGTTCTTCCATTCCAAAACCCTCATCAAAAGACTCTCACCTTCATCGAAATCAAGGTCCCCTTATTGCCTCTTTTCTAAAATTTCAAGAAAATTACACCAGCTCAGACTTCTCATAATGGAGGAGTATTTGCCTGCCTTATAAGTATGACATAGCATTTCTTTTTAAAATTAAATTTAAAAAATTGGACAGCATCGCAGTAAGGGGTGAGCCACTTTGTGTGGGAACACTGAATTTCATAATTCTCAATTTAAACATTTCATATTTCTTCCTTTGAAGAAAAAAATCACATATTACAAGCTGCCACAAACACAGACCCGCAGTGAGTGAGTGGGGGTTCTACCTCAGTCTTTGTGGGTATTACCGTGATGTAGCCATTGTCATCCTTTTGCGTCATTTTGAACATTTTCTAGTACATTTTGGCTGTAGTGTTGGTGGTAGAGTATACAGTAATCTGAATCATATCTTCTTATGATTAGTAAACATCAACCAAAGAGGACTGGGGCCTCTTGGACCCCTTCTCCTTGCCTTTATCTACAGGATATACTATATGCAATAATCCACTTTGTTTTAATATATTACACATCTAAAGCTCGGTTTTGTACTTTTTGTACCATTTGGTACTCATAATCAGAATACTTACTACGGTGTTGAATAAATTTTGTCTTATTAGAATTTTTTTAAATATATAGGAGCCTTTGAGGAAGGAATCATACCCAAACTAAAACATCAGAAAAAGTAGGAATTTGTTACACTAAGTATTCATAGAATTAAATCTGTGAAATGTAACTAAAAAAGTATTTTTAGTGAGATTTATTACCTGAAGTACTTATTTTTAAGATGAGCATTTTTAAAGTAAATGATTTAATATATTATATTGAGAAACAAAAATGGGAGACCATACAAAAGCGAATATACAAATAATGATGAAAATAATAAAAACAAATGCAGAAATCAGTGAAGTAGGTAAGAGACAGACAATGGAGAAAGCAAACCAGAATATGTAATTTTAAGTAATAAAATTGATAATAAAATAACAAAGTAATAAAATTTCACTGATTTCATCAAGGAAAGTGATCAACAGAAAAATAACAATTTATTAGAAGGAAACATGTAGATACTAATGCCATCAATAAGGTAATAAATGATGGCATGAACATTTCCTATATAAATTTAATGATTTTTTATATTATTCACAATTATTTGAAACACATGACAAATCTGACATAAGAATGAGCAGAATATCTGATTTCCTCCATGTTAGTAAAACACACACACACATACACACACATGCACATATGTGTGCACACACACATGCTTTCAGTAGATTAAGCAGGAACAATATGCAAAAAGTAGACTACATGTGAGTAACCATGGTTGAACATACAAACACAAGGTTTGGGGCTGGGGAGATAGCTAAGCAGTCTAAGCACCTGCCTGGCTAGCACAAGGACCTGGGTTTGATCCCCAGTACCGCGTGCAGTGGTGGGCCTAGAACCCCGGCTGTGCTGTGCTGGCCACAGAAACTGAGCGTGGTGGTGTATGTTTGTAATCCCAGCACTAGGGAGGCTGAGACAGGAGGATCACTAGGAATCCAAGCTGCATGCCGAGACCCTGTACCCAACAAATAAATAAATGACTAAGAAAAATTTTTAAATGCAAGGTTTATTAAGTATTCAAGTCAACTACTATATAAATATAAGTATAGGAAACACATGATTATCATAATAAATGCAAAATATCACTTGATAAAACATTTATAATCAAGATCTAATCAAGATCAACATGAAAGTAAATATCACTTCTAAGTACTATCAATAATTAGAAAATGACTTTTTAAATCACTTCCAAAAGTATTAAAAGCTATCTATCAATTGCCTAGAAATGAATGTTTAAAAACTTATACAAAACCTCTACATTAAAAAATAAAATTTTTTTGAGAAAGTAGAGAAGACCTAAATATATTAATGAATTAGAAAACTCAATAATGCTAAAACACTTTCCAAAATTAATCCAGAGATTCAATTCTAAACAAATT
>NW_004524630.1:5528846-5529419 GCF_000260255.1 Octodon degus
TTCCTTCCTTCCTTCCTTCCTTCCTTCCTTCCTTCCTTCTTTCTTTCTTTCTTTCTTTCTTTCTTTCTTTCTTTCTTTCTCTCTCTTGTGGCTGGCTCATGGGGGCTGGCACGGCATGTGGTGCTGGGGATCTAACCGGGGTCCCTGAGCTCTTGCCTAAGCTTGCCTGAGCAGGCGCTTTAGACTGCTGAGCTATCTCTCTGGCCCTCTTTCATGTTTTTGAGAAAGGGCTTCACTACATAATCCAGGCTAGTCTTGAACTTACTTACTACATAGCCCAGACTTGCCTCAAACTATTGTAGATTCTCCTGTTCCTCAGGTATGCCCAACCATTCCTAATAGGAATAATAAATTTTAAAAGTAAGTGATCAGAGAGTAAATATGTTAGGCCATGTGAATCCTATCAGGTGTTGTTGAGTAGTTTTTTTGCCTCACTTTCTTTATTTTTAAAATTTTTTAAAATATAAAAATTATTCTTCACTCAGCTGTAGAAATGTGACTGACTGTAATTTACCAAATATTGATCTATTGCCTTAAGAAACTAGAAAAATGAATGAATTAAGCTCAAATAAG
>NW_004524630.1:5532119-5537657 GCF_000260255.1 Octodon degus
TACATGCAAATTACAAATTTAACTAACCAGCAAAAGGATGTAGTACTCACCGTCATACTTGTCTGTTCTTGCCCCGATGGATGCATTTATCACACACGCATCACTACATGTGCTATCGTGTGTTTCCCGAACTCAAGGGAGCAGACCCTTTGCCAGAAATTGGCATGCATGTTCATGTATGACTGACAAAACATTAACGATTATAAATATTACTATCCTCCTTTGAAAATGAGAAAAATAAAATTTAGACTAAATAATATTCTCTTTTCTTTTTATACATTATAAACAGTACAAAGCGGTAAAAAAAACAGATAAAAATATTCAAAATTTCATTAAACAAAGTAATAATACTCTTTAAGCTAACTTAAATAAATGATGGAGCTAGAATTCTATCCAAAGGTAATGCTTTCTCTTTACCTGCATCTGTTTTATTTTACTTTCTCTTCTTTTATAAATAATAGGTAATATTTGAAGTTCAGACCATTCAATTTCTGGCTTCTCCCATTAAAAGTCTTCCTTTCCAATATTTATTTCCTATTCTTACTAAATAATGATTGTATGTATACTTTTTGGCACTGGGAATCAAACTCTTGACCTCGAGCTTGTCAAGCAGGCGCTGTGCCACCGAGCTATTTCCTTGGCCCCTAAACTATATATATTTAGCTGCTCAACACATAATATGCTTTTACTTTCCCACTAATTATGGAATTGACTCAGAGATATTTTATTGAAATAAGACTTTCATTATAATTACTAAGAAAATACATTGTAGACAAGTCTTTACACTGCTAGCCACAGGGCTTTCTAACACAGCTTCTTATTCCAGCTTAGACATTAGGGAAGCTGTCCTAAAATGACGTCTAAATGTAAGGAAGAAACACTTGTCTAGGATTTCTGCCTGATTTTGTTCTTCCATACAGAGGAAAGAAGAAATTAAACAATATTTAGTATTTGGAGACTTTTAGTACCTTAACTAGGTGAAGTAGAACCAATGGATATCCCACATAGATCAGTGAACCCAGGGTAAGTTATGGGATGAAGGCCAAAAGTATCACTCTGGCAGAGGTCACTGTACATAAAAGCTCAAAACCAGGAAAGGGCATTGTTGTTACCCAACCACCAACATAACCCACTATAGTATTTCTCATTTCAAATGTTCTCATGTCCCCTGGTAAATACAAACCAACTTCTCTGCTTTCCTTCAAGTAATATTTCTTTAAAACATTAAAAAGTTAACTTTGGAAAAGTGTGCAAGTCACATTTCTACCTCCATACCTTAATGTTCTGTAGTCAAGGTCCTGCTCCCATTCTCTTCAAGGCTGCCATTGTCTTGTTCAGCAAAGTCCACCATCAATTCTCTGCCCATATCCCACTTAACCCCTCAGCAGCCTCTCTGTCTCTGTCTCTATCTCTCTCTATCTCTGTCTCTCTCTGTCTCTCTCTCTCTCATTCTCTCTTTTCAAAACCTTTTGTCTTCTCCTGAATTATATAACTGCTGTCCCTTGTATGATGGTTCCTATATTGTTTTTATCTTCAGAGTTTTCTTCTCAAAGCCTGTAGGTGCTAAACTCAAATTCTTGTTCACCCAGTAGCCCAAATGATTCTATCCGCTACCATGAAGAGCCTGCCTACTTATCATACCCCGAAAAACTGTGCAAAATATCTCCTAGGCATAAATAAGACAAACTGCAGAGCCGTAAAAGACTTGAAACTTCTGCTGCTCTCCTGAGCCGTCTGACATACGCTGAACACCATACTGTTGGGCACACTCTCCTCCTTGATATCTTCTCCTTCTTGGAGTGGCCCTTGGCATGAATGCCTCTTGCAGGTCTCCCACTGGGAGGGACATCTTCTGAAATGTAACTCTGTCCCAGCAATAAAACTTATTGTTCAATATTACCATGCCAATGTTACCATTTTCTTGGTCATCATCTGAGTTTCCAAACTCTCTGCATTTCCTTTTACTGGTTCCTTCTCTTCTGCTGAACCTCTACTCAATGGCATGGCCCACGATAGACTCTTAAACTCTCCTCTCTTTAAAAAACAATTCTCCTTAGTTAATTTCATCTAGATCTATGGATTTAGATACCAATTTATCCATTCTTAGTCATGCACTTAAATGAATGCCTACTCCACAGTTCCATGCAAATGCCTCCCAAACATAAATTAAACGGCCCAAAGTGCCCTCTACCACTGGCCCTGCTTCTCCCCGTGTCACTTAATGGTATCAGCACTCAGCTCATGGAAGAAAGTAAAGAATCATCACGAATACCTCCTTTTCCTCACTCCCACCTGCTAGATTAAATTTATTAGTCCATCCTCTATCCAAACTCTACCTTCTACCTGCACTCATCCCCACTATTGTACCAGCGCAGCCAACTTTCTCTTGTACCAAAAATGCTGGTTTTCCTTGCAGCTGTTCCCTACTCCCACTTAGTTTTACACCACAGCCAGAATTTTAATGTGAACGGATCACACTTATCTGCTACTGAAAACACTCCAATAATTTCTTTTATTCATAGACTGAAAGCCAGATCCTTCCCTATGACTTGTCGGGTCCTACAAAGGTTCAAATACCATCTCCCACCACTTTCACCAGAATTCAGGGTTCTCTTACCAGAGTTTTCTTTCTATTTCTGGAATGCAGCAGGGTTTTTCCTTGCTTGTTTATTTGTTTCCTTTCTTGTTTTTATGGTTCTGATTCCCTTACTTTGAGTCCTTTTTGCCAGATCTTGCTTTTAGCCCTCTATATCTCTGTTCCAACACCTCCTTGTCAGAGAGGCACTTCACAACACCTGGTAACACACCCAACCCTACAGCTCCTCATTTGCTTCTTTGCATCATTTGCCAACTGTCCGCTTTGTGATGGTCTTCTTGCTTGTTTTTCTTTCACTGCCTGGCTACGAGCTCTATGAAAGATTCACTTGGCCAAACATCAGAAAATACTGAGTGAGTGAACAATGACTTTGAAGCCACCCTTATAATGACTGCACTGAAGCAATTCTTCAGTCCCATCCTTCTGTTAGCTTGTTAGAGCTGCCATGATAAAGGTACCATAAATTTGATGTGTGATGAGAGCAAACATGGGTTGTTTCATGCTTCTAGATTAATGTGCAAACCAGGCTGTGCCCCATCTGCAACCAGTAGGGAAGAGTCCAGCCGGAGCCAGGTGCTCGTAGGTCCACGGCGGGAGCACACGAGTCTTCAAGTGACATCTTACCTCTCATCTGCTCCGGGTCTTCTCTGTGCATGCTTGTTTACCTCTTTGTCTAAACTGTCCCTTTTTATGAAGATTCAGTCATATTGGATTAGGAGCCTGTGAGAGCCTGAGGACTTTGTCTTAATGGACTTACCTCTGTAAAGACCCCATTTCCAAGTAAAATCATGTTCTGAGGAGATAGGATTAGGATTTCAGGCTGCCTTTGGAGAGGGACAGTTTGAACCTGGCAATCTTAACAAATGGCAATGCCAGCCACTGAATCTGAATTCCTGTCCGGTGTACACACAGAGTGTTCCCTTTCTCAAATTTGCTTGCTGGTGGCAGGAATTTGGAAAATCAAGGGCAAATAAAATTGAGACTCAAGAAGTACGACGGGTTACTAGCTTATTTTGAAGCTTTGTTCTTATTTTGTCCCTTTGATCTCCAATTAGATTTCTATAACTTTATGCAAAGTCCTGGAATATTTTGGAAACAGTGCATTCTGCCTCTTTAATTAAGTGGTTTCCTGAGGAGAGGAACTTCTATAACTCAAGGCTGTTTACTCATTTCCAGGGCTTTCTGATGGCTCCGAGGAGCCATGCATCAGAAAGGCAGTCTTCCTCATGACAGTTATGACTGGGGACCATCTGAATTTTAATTACAAAGTAATTGCTATTGTATGGGCTGTAACTCAGAAATTTTCTTTTATATGAAGAAAATTGTTTATCATTTTTCTAAAACCAAACTCAATATATTAGAGAGAGAATCAAATGTTAAAACATTTTTATCCTCCAACATGTAGGCATAGGCATTTTACATTTCTGAAATTCACTTTTCATCCTAGGAGATGTTCTACAATAATTAGTTGAGAAGATGCTTTCAGACAATACAATTCTAAATCTGGGAGGTGGGATTCAGCAAGTCACTGAATCCATTTTTTCTCAAGTGGCAGAGCCATAGTGGTAAAAATCTATCTTCATGACTCAAGAGTTTGAAGGTCCAAACGCAAAATCAAACTTCAGGGATAATGAGCAAAGGCTGATTTGTGGAGGTCAGATTTCTGTACTGGGAACCAAGCTGCCCTTGCTGTGCTACCATGACTGAGCCTCATCTGCCATGCAGTGCTGAAGATTTTGGCTGTGGAGCTTGAATTATTCTTCATAGAAGAGGCATTTTTGCACTCTGCCTTTCAAAATTACTGCTTCTGAGTGTTAAAGAAGAAAAAGAAACAAAAAAATTCAGAAACATATTATTTATATTTTATTGCAAAAGTAATCCACTGGTACGTGATAACAATGTCTTCATAGCCTTTATAAGAACATTACAACAAGCAAAGCTTCATACCTTGCAATCATCCTTAGCTATTCCCCTCTGAGGTCAGAGGGGAGAACATATCATGCCCATTTTTTCAGAGAAGAGCTAATGAGAATCAGACAAGATTCACAGAGTGCTTCTCTGACACCAACCCTATTAAAGGTAACTTCAATAACTCTAGCTTTGCTATTGCCTGAGAGTCTCAGATGTTTCTCAGCATCTGAAACATTCCCTGCTACTCAGCAGGTGTTCAACAGGTATCTCCTAAAGAAATGACTGGATGGATGAACAAAGAGATGCTGAGCACTTACCCCAGTGCCTGGCACGAAACAGGTGCACAATAAACATTAAGTAACAGTAAGGACTAATGACGAATTTTGAAGTTCTCCATTTTCTCTATTAGTATTTCAACTGGCCTTTGAAAATGAGAAATTTGATTTTATTGGACAATCATCTGGCTTAATTATATTGGCTGCTGTTTATTTGAATCATTTTGGGTTTTCCCCTACTAAGAAGGTATGTAAGTCCTCCAGTGTTTTCCAAAGCCCAAAGAAGGCAGAAAATTACAAAGATCAGAGCAGAAATTAATGCAGTGGAGACTGAGAAAACAATACAAAGAATTAATGAATTGAACAGATGGTTGTTTGAAAGAATAAATAAAAATTGGGGAAAAGAAACACTCCTCCAGTGTTTTCATGTCTGCAGGATATACCCCACTGTTCAGGTACCACAGCAGGCCACAGAGGGACAGAAACCACACCAAAGATGGCAATTAGACAGGATTTGGTTACTAGCGAAGATTCATATGACTTAACCTGGCCATATGTACAAAGATTCAGTTTGTTTTAAGAATATAATTACAATATCACAGAATGAGAACTGTACCCCAGCCAGAGACTGCCTTATAGCAAAGGGCCTGGGGAGAGGGGTATCAACTGCCCTATGTTTGACTAGCAGGATTATAGCAGAAGGGCTTCCTCTCCTTTAGATTAGGAAAAGGAAAAGAAACACAGATGCCTCGGAGT
>NW_004524630.1:5537757-5539326 GCF_000260255.1 Octodon degus
AGGAAGAAAAAAGTTATAAGCAATTAAGAAGAGAGAAAAATGTAAAAAGAAGACAAAAAAATTAAACACTAACTTTTCCTTTCCCTAGGAAGGAGAAGTCCACAGTAGAAAACCAGAAATCTACACAGCAGAAATCCACAGTAAAATTATCCGAGCCATCTTGCTTATATACATAGATAAATTTCTCTCCCCATTCCCTCGTCTGTCCTTCTTCTTATCTCAGTGATGCCTTCCTTTTGAATAGATTTATCCCCTTTTCACAGTATCTATTGTGCCCTTCAGATATTATTTACTCTTTAGATCCTTACACTAGGGAAACAATACAATGTTTGCACTTGCAAGTCTTAAGTGAAATAAATGAGATTTGTTTTGAAAGGTACAAAGTACCAAAGCTTACTTATAAAAAAGTGTAGATAGCCAGATAGTCATTATTAAGGAAACTTAATTCTTAATTTAAAACCTGCTCACAAGAAAACTCCTGCACAGGTACAGGATTGATTCTACTCTATATTTACAGAAGGAATAATGCAACCTCTTCAGAAACTCTTCTGGAAGAGCGAAGTGAATACTTCCAAAATGTATGATAAAAGCGCAATTATGTTGATTCTGCAACTAGAAAAATACCTTACACGAAAACCACAATGCAATAACCTTTGTGAACACATGTGAAAATCTAACTAAGTTATAGAAAGTAGAGTCCAGTGACATGAGAAAAAATAAATATTAAATGATGATTATCTCAGAAATACAGTTTTAATATGCAAAAATCAAATAAGATTTATTGTCTTTTTCTGAAAGATAATAACAAAAAACTTATGGTTATACAAGGAAATGCATTAAACTGGCAAATTTCCACATTAGTTCATGCAGAAACACAGTCATGTGCACATCACAATTGGGAACAATGTCTGCAGGATACATGACTGATAGAAGATGTATGTCCATATTATGTGAAGAACTCTTACAACTCAAGAAAGCAGACACTTCAATTAAATTTGTTTAATATTTTGCCAAGAAAGCATAAAGGTGGCCATCAAGCACATGAGAAGATTCTGATCAGTCATCATGAAATATAAATTATAGACACAATGAGATATCACTTCATAATGAATAGAATGGTTAGAATTTTTAAAAACTAAGGAATGCCAAGCATAGGAGATGGTATGACAAATCAAAACTCTCACATATTACCAGTAGAAAGACAAACTGGATAGTCAATTTTGAAGAGCAATTGGGTGATATCTTATTAATTTAAAAATACATTTCCCCCATGGTGCAGCAATTCTATACCGAGGGAAATCGAAATATATGACCACAGAAAGAGTGATTCATAAGAGTCAAAAATTTAAAAAATCTAAATGTTTATCTGCTGGCGAATGAATAAACAGATTATATAAATCTGTGCATTCAAATTGTAATCAGCAATAAAAAAAATAAACTACTGATGTAAGAAACTATGGACAAATGTCAAAAACAACATACTATGTGAAAGAAATCAAATGGAAAAGGCCAGAGATTGCAAAATTTGGTTTATATGATGTTCTAGAAAGAGCAACACCAAGAAACAAA
>NW_004524630.1:5540608-5541637 GCF_000260255.1 Octodon degus
ACAGGTGCAGGCAGAGATGTGTTTCCCCTTGTGGTCACATGGGCATATTCCTGCTGTGTGATCAGCCCCAGTGATAGCCTACAGAGAGTTATTGAAACACACTCTAATCAAAAACCAAGCTGATGATCTGGAAGATGCCACCTGAAACTTTCCTTGGGCCTGTGACCACAGAATGGCACTAGTAATCAACAGATTTCATTTCTTGACCAGGGTCACTGCAATAAGGAAAGAAACTCCCACCGCAGCACACAGCTCAGGCTGTACCCAGACCTGCTGGAATGAATCAGTCCGGCATCGCTTGCTTTCCTGACTCTTGGCCTAGGCCTTCTTACTCAAAGCAGATGCTGAGCCTCATGGCCATTTTTGGCTAGAAAATACTGCAAAAGCAGATAAATAACCAAAATGTTCAAATTCCAAATGTAATCAGAAAGGAGTTAGGGTAGATTCAAGTAGACAGCTGCACCATCTGATAATGGTGGCATAAACTTTCTCAAGAGTTTGTGCTCATTTGCAATTCTTTCCCCTCATCAGTCTGTAGCTTTCTGTATCTAGGCCATACATACATGGCGTGATCCAGAGCCATATGCTGTCTATCATTAATCACGAGCAGATTGTCTCTAGGAGAATCTCCCTCCAGAGAGATAATACCTTGAGAAACAATGATTTGCGGCTGCATTTGATTAGCATCGTCAGTACTATCAAAAGTTTTGTCAGCCTCTGTGATATTACTTGCACTTCTGTTCTGGTCCCACATAGCAGGATGAGAGGGCGCATTTGGATGAAGTGGTTACAATATGAATCAGATATCTGTATAGTGTGTTGTCATATACTATTTCTTAGAGGAGTATAAATTAGAAAGCATGTCGCTGTGGTAAAACAGATGTCCAACCCTTTTGTAGTGCATGATTGATTCCTTTCATAAGCTATTTTAGCCAGGGGTCGCCAAAGAAGCAGAACCGATAGAGTAAACAGAGATAGCTAGCAGGATTACTCCACAGTCTGGCTTGCAAGTGCTACTGTACTTACAGA
>NW_004524630.1:5541737-5543454 GCF_000260255.1 Octodon degus
GATAGACAGACGGATGGATAGATAGTATCAAGTTGAATAAGAAACACTCAATTAGATTAGATCAACAATTTTGTGTGTGTGTGCATGCGTGTGTGTGTATGTGTGTGTGAGCGCATGCATGTGTGCGCAAGCATTTACTAAACAGAGGACCTATGCAGAGAAACAATGAAGGGAGGCTCACGTCTGTCTCTTTACAGGAGCTCCCGTCTTCGCCTTCACTTTGGCCAGTGTGTCCTGCTATCCAGCACAGAGCCTTCAGCTCTCCATTACAGACCCTTCGGCCTCTTGATATGGGTTTTACAGCACTGTGCAGTGAGTTCAGCCCTTCAGCCTTCTACTAGATTTTTCATAATTCCAGCATGAAGATGACATTTTGGACTCCTCCACAGCTGACTCTGTGGGCAGCCATCGTGAGCCTACCCTACAAATCCTTATGTATTTATATATCTTGCATTAAATTGTGTTCTCTAGTGAGCATTGAGTGATAAAAGATATCACTCAATGGTTGAGTGATACAGATAGGTAGACAGACAGACAGACTGACAGACAGACAGACAGACAGATATTTTATTGTTCTTATGTTATTATCTGTTTTTAAAGTAAAATATATCTCACCAATGTGCATACAACCTGTCTTGTAAAAAAGGAAGGCAGAATAAAATGTTTACATGGCTTTCCTAAAGCTGTCTCTGAAGAAATTTGGTAACATCTTTCCTTAAAAAGAATTGACAGGAAATCTTATTATCATCTTTGATGACAGGAATTTTTCTCAGTAAGTTAGAGGTGTGGGCTAGTAGACAGTGCTCCCCCAGGAAGCACCTTTTCAGTCATGCACTGCATATTTTTGGATGAAAACCATTGCAACCTTTTTTGTGTGTGTGTTTTAGGGAAGGATCTACAGGGTGTTCAGGGTCTCATTGTATAGATTGGATTTGTAGTGATCCGTCTGTTTACAGCCTTCTAAGAGCTGGGATTACAGGCGCCTGTCACTACACCCAATCTCAATTGCTGTCTCAGCACACCCTGGGGTGGGGCCAGCCCTGCAGGCCTGGGGATCAAACCCCAGCCCCTGCACCTGCTTGCAGACACTTTAATCTGCTGAGCTGTTTTGCTGGCCCTACCACTGCAACTTGATAGAAGTTTTGATAAGGGCTCCTGGCTAAACACATCATCAATAAAGAGCGAATCTAGAGAAGAAAATTTTTGTGCTCAGCTCTCTAAAAGAGTATCTGCAGTAAAAAAAAAAAAATAAAATAAAATAAAAAGAGCAATTCTCAGATTCTTTGCAAACTTTACCATTTTCAAGTGAAGTTAAAAGTTCTTGGAACTGAAAGTATAAAACACACCAATCATCTGTGCTTTTGAAGAGTAAGAATATAGTGTGTGTCCTGCCTGAAATGAAATTTCGGAACATCAGATTCTAAAAAAACTTACACTGCAGGATGACCTGAATAGTTGTTTATTTTGAAGCTCTAAAAAGAGTCTTTTAGCCAGGGAGGTAGCTCAGTGGCATAAGCGCCTGCCTGAGGGGGTTGTGTTGCTGACTGGTTAACAACAATGCCTTTCGCAAGGTCCTGAGTTCAATCCCCAGTACCAAAATAAATATTAAAAAGAGCCCTTTAGAGTCCCAGCCCAGGCGCAGAGTGGGCCGGACCCTCTCCCAGCCCCTTGGGCCGCCCCCCCACCACTCCGCAGTGCCTCCCCCACCCCGCCCGCC
>NW_004524630.1:5543554-5545147 GCF_000260255.1 Octodon degus
TATTTGGTATAGCTCACTGCACAGCTCGGACTCATAGTGATCCTCCTGTCTGAGCATCCCCAGCACTGGGATTACACACCCTGTTTCGGTGGCTAGCACAGCGCGCCTGGGGTTCTGGGGCCAGCATGGCACATGTTATTGGGGATCTTGTGCTTGCCAGTCAAGTGCTTAGACCACCAAGCTATCTCCCCAGCCTGATAGTTGGTGTTTTAGCTCAAGCTGTAGGTGGTGTTAAGGTTCAACTTTCTTCAATATTTTTGTCCTACTCTAACCTTTAATGAATTGAAGGAGCATCTACTTTATTGTGCCCACCAAATCAAATCAAATCTCTTCCATCAATACTTCACAGAAACACCCATAAGTAATGTTTAACCACACATCTAGGCATCCCCTGGTATATAAAATTAATCATCACATAAGTTCACATTACTTAATTTCTGTTGGTTCTCAGGCTCTTCTCCAATAGGACTCATCCATATTCCTGACAAACAGGTTTGTCTAATGTTTATTCATAATCCCAGCGCTCCCCAGTAGGGAAGTAAGGGCTAGCATCTGGTTGTGGCATTAAGGACATTCTAGATCTCTTCAGTAATTCACATGATACAGCAGAAACATCCTTGGACCAGGCAGTCCCCATACCCATGAGTAGAGAACTAGCCACTGATGCAACAGAACTGGGAGGGAAGGGAGAACCCGACCTGACAGGACAGGATTGACAGACTGATAGCTTTTATTTTTTGAGACAGAGTCTTGCTATGTAGTCCAGGCTAACCTAGAGCATGCAGTGATCTTCCTGCCTATCCTATCCTCTGCCAGGGCAGGGTAGGCGTGCTGAGCCTGTGAATGCTGCACGCTTGCACCCCAGCACAGCCAAGAGCATCACAGACCTGTCAGTTTCCCAAGTACTGAGATTACAGGTGGGCACCACTGTGCCAAGTGTAATAGCTTGTTTTTGAATCTAAGGGTGGTGGTCACAGGTCACTCTCAGTTGGTAGGTTCCTTTGCCTTGCTTATTCTGATAATGAATGAAACTCTAGTATGCTAACCAGTTACACTGCCCTGAGCAGTCAGTGCCCCCCAGGGTCTCAGCCATCTGAGATTGAGCAATAGCAGGTCTGTGATGCTCTTGGCTGTGCTGGGATGCAAGTGTGCAGCATTCACAGGCTCAGCATGCCTACCCTGGCCTGGCAGAGGATAGGAACTTGTTGAACACCATTTGTGATGGGGATTGAGAATTACAATTATTACTCATGAACAAGGAATTCTTAGTAAGTGCAGGTCATAGGCTCACCTTAAGTGCCTGCCCTTTCTCCATATCTTCTGTAACTGCTATAGATGGGATGGGTGAGTGGGGCCCTCCCATCTCCTGCCAGGGTCAGCCCATGGCCTTGGGAGAGCACCAAGAAGACGGTGGAACTTGAGACTATCTAGAAGTAAAAGCTCTAAGAAGGTTTCCCCTGGTGAACCTCTTGAAGGATCATTAACAAGAGAGAAGTGACAGCACCCCCAGCAGTTGGCCATTCACCATGTGTCCTAAACACACACCAAAGAGGACTGAGTACTTAGTGACCAACACTTGTTCTAGCCACCAGG
>NW_004524630.1:5545424-5546499 GCF_000260255.1 Octodon degus
GTGGCTCTCAGGAGTGGCTCTCAGGCGTGGCTCTCAGGCGTGGCTCTCAGGCGTGGCTCTCAGGCGTGGCTCTTCATTGCACAGTGATTCAGGACCTCGGGTAGCAGCTGCACTGCAAGTCTGCAAACCTGGAGACTTTTGGTTTTGTATCAGCAAAGGAGAGAAAGAAAAAAGACATAATTTCAGATTTTAGGTTCAAGGAGACAAAAAAGTTGAAGCTCTTGGTAGCTATAATTATCTGCAAATTTGAGAATATTACTTTGATTCCTAAATTGCTAAGGGCTAAGTGCTATTTGCAAACACAGCACTCTATAGTTGATATCACAAAATTAAAACAAAAAGCACAAAGAATGCCTTGAACTCACTGATTGATATCTCAAGTCTAGTATGCAAAAGTTCCAAAAATGTGTATTTAAAAGCATATGCTTTTCTATTTACTTTTTTTAAAAAATGCATTTAGTACAGGGTCTACACGGTCTCACTACACAGTTCAGACTCCCAAACTCTGGGATTACAGGTGCGCGCTACCATGCCCAGTCTCAATCGCTGTCTCAGCGTGCCCCAGAGGCAGGCCTGACACCTCATGTCAGGGATCAAAACCTGGTCCCTGAGTCTGTCTAAGCAGGCACTCTAGTTCACTGAACTATCTGGCCGGCCCTTCCATTTACTTTTGAAAAAAATAACCTTTGTAACACTGTGGTAGAATGATATTTCAAAGAAAAAAGTCATTTTACTGAAAAGACTTATTTCTAATTCTATGAAACTGCACACAGAAGAGAGGAAATCTCTTTGTTGTCTTTACTAGATGTGCTAATCTGTTAGAGCTGCCAACTGCAAATGATCCTTCTCTGAAATGAAAAGAACTGTCCTTTAGGGGGCTCAGGAGACAGCTCGGTGGTCTAAGCACCTGCCTGGCAAGTGCAAGGACCCGAGTTTGATTCCCAGTACCACGTGCCATGCTGGCCCTGGAACCCTGGGCATGCTGGCCCCAAAATCGGGCGTAGTGGTGTGCACCTGAAATTCCAGCTTTGGGGTTGCTGAGACAGGAGGATCACTATGAGTCCAAACAGTGTAG
>NW_004524630.1:5546843-5552467 GCF_000260255.1 Octodon degus
AATGAAAAAAAATAAACAAATAAGAAAGAAAAGTTGTGTCTACTCAAGAATATAAATGAGTCATTTTATTTTTTTTAAAATATGTATTTGGTACAAGGTCTCACTATGCAGCTCAAGCTTGCAGTGATACTCCTGTTTCAGACTCCCCAGTGCTGGGATCAGAGGCATGCACCACCGTGCCCAGTTTTGGTGGGAGAGTCCGCGCGCCCCTGGTGGGGCCGGCATGACGTGCAGTACTGAAGATTGAAGCCAGGTCCTTCTGCTTGCCTATGCAGGGGCTTAGATCGCTGACTTTTCTCTGTGGCCCAGTCATTTGATTTAACTGAGAGGTTTTTTTGATGTCATAATAACCTAATTAGATCAATCAATCAAACTTAATGGGTTAACATGATTCAGTTACAGTGATAATTCAAGTAATAATAAATACACAAAATAATTCAAATGTGTCTCTTTTTGCTGGCTATCTTCACAGGATAAGGACAACCAGGGTAGTTACTCATTATACTGGTGAAACAACCCGTTTCCTTATTATGATTTGACATAGATAGGACCATTTAGCAACCAAATGCCCATCAAATTCATCAGGAGTTGTGTGGGCTCTCCTAAGTTTGCAGATTTTTATTTTTTTCTTTTTGGTGGATCCGGGGATTGAACTCAGACCCTTGCGTTTGCCAGGGAAGCGCTTATTCTACTGAGCTATCTCTCTGGCCCCTGATTCTTTAAGAGCTACAAATCTTGAGAGAGTGTAGTTTACTTGCTTTAATATTACTTCAAAGCCCAAATAAGAAGCTATATAGATACAGATATAGATCATGATATAGATTATGATATGGATATAGATGTATAAATGTGTATTTGCTTAATAAAAAAACTATAAAATTAAGGGAAAACATTTTGAATTATACTTTTTATATAAAAGCACAGGGCCTCCTCAAGCCCATATTGACTTCCTCTTTTTATTTATTTATTTATTTTTGTGGAACCAGGGCTTGAACTCAGGCCCTTGCACTTGCCAGGGAAGCACTTATACCACTGAGCCAACTCCCCGGCTCTTCACTTCATCTTGATGCTGAGAGGCTCTTGCTGAATTTCCATTATGTTCATATCAGATAGAGCACATGATTTTAACATCTTGGAAGGGAAAACATACAAACACTATTGTTTACAATGTTCCAGGCAGCAGTAAGTTAGAAATGGTCACATGCAATGTTCTATTCAACCATTAGATATCTTGGTTAGTCATCCTTTTGTCACTGTGACAAAACACCTGAGACAAAAAGCTTGTAAAGCAGAAAGGGTAATTTTGGCTGATGGTTGTAGAGGTGTTCATCTGAGATCATTTGCCTCTGGTGTGTTTGGACCTGTGGTAAGGCAGCAGCATGTGGCTGCTCAAACTGCTCACCTCAGGGCACCCAGGAGAGACACAGAGAGAGACAGAAGGGACCAGAATCCCAGTGTCCCAGCAACCTGACTTCTTGCCACTATGACCCTCTTCTTGCAGGTTCTACCATGTCTCAGTAATGCCCAAGGGTCTGAACCAAGTCCTCAATGCACAGGCCTTTTGGGGTATTCAAAAATCTAAACTACAATGACATCTGATAACACAACGCTATCAGCATCCTCTATTTCAGCAGGAAGCTCAATATCAGTGCTCTTAAGTAAATTTCTAGAGATCACAGAAATTTTTTGGCAAGTCAAAAACTCTCTGTGCAGCCTGTAGAAATCTATGGTCTTGAAAACAAAGTTCTCTAACCTCCTCACCTTTGCCCGTCTTGCTTTCCTGCCTGAGCCCCTTTCCTTCCATCACGTCCACACTACTTTCTCTTCACTTGCATATTGGCTCAAATGTTACTCATGCTGAGCAATTTTCCCAACTCAGAGGTGGGCAAAGCCATCCTGAGAAACATGAGTAGACATGTCAACAAAGCAAGAAAGAAACCCTTGCTAATGTCAACCACCCTTGCTAATGTCAACCACCAAAATCTTGGCATCATCTAACACCAAAACACGTCTTACACTATCCTGAATGGTATGAAGGTGCCTTGAATTCACTAAAAGTAGATCTTGGATTAAAATAATGAACTCCATGAATCTAACTTAATGCTCTTCACTTTACAAAAGAAATTATGAATCTAATAAATTAAGCATCATAGATAAGACACTGTTGATTTGCAAGATGCTCTAGAAATTATACTGACAGTGTAAATAACGTCACAGGTCAAGGTGACAAGTGAAAGTTGTGAAAAGCAGTATGTCACAGTGATACAGTGTTTAACTGCTGCTGGCCAAAATTGATTCAAGAGGACCTTGTAAATGTGGAGATTAAGATACTTTTTATTTTTTTATTTTTTAGGGAAGGGTCTACAGGGTGTTCAGGCTCTCACTACTAGATCAGACTCGTAGTGATCCACCTGTTTATAGCCTCCCAAGAGCTGGGATTACAGGCACGCCACCATACCCAGTCTCACTGCCATCTCAGCTTGCCCCAGGGGCTGAGCAGGCATGGCTGGACCAGGACAAATGTGAAGTTTAGACATTGAGATTTTTAAATAGTTTGTAGGAGAAAGCAATGCAATTATGAGATAGAATGCATAGGGCCAGCAATCTAGCTCAGTGGACTAAGTGCCTGCTTAGGCAAGCACAAGAACCAGGTTCGAGCCCTGGCACCATGTGCTGCTCCGGCCTTGCCCCTGGGCACGCTGAGCCAGCCACTGAGCCCAGGCATGCTGGCTCAGCCTGTAATCCCCGTGCCTGAAAGGCTGATGGAAGGATCACTATGTCTGTGCTGTAGTGAGACACTGTACCAAATACATAAAAGAATGAACGTATATTATTATGCAGTAATAGCATTATTTGTATGTATTTATTAGTGTTTTTGGTTCTTTTTATCTTGAATGCAGATAGACTCATAGACAACAACATTTTTTATTTAGTATTCATAAGTATAGTGTTTAACAATTAAATGATAAGTTACAGGAATATACATAGAACCAAATAAACAACAAAGAAGCCCTTGAAACAGCAGATAGAGTAACACTTCATGATCTTGACCATCAACAAAGAAGCAATTTTAAGTTGTGTTTTGCTTGTTTGCTGTAAATTTGTGCATCAGATTTTCTTTGGTCAATGGCATTTTTCAATTAGGGAATTTGTAATTAGTTTTGGTTTTGTTTGAAAGAGAATTGCATTGAAAGAGATCTTAGTTCAAATTTTCCTAGCTCTTTGGCTTTCATTTCTTCACTTTATTTATTTATTTATTTATTTATTTATTTATTTATTTATTTGGTACAGGGTCTCACTGCACAGCTTGGCCTCCCAGTGATCCTCCTCTTGTCAGCCTCCCAAGTGCTGGGATTACAGGCCTGTGTCACACCACAGCCGGTCTCCATGGCCAGTGTGCCTGGGGGCAGGTCTGACTCAGCATGTGGTATTTCTTCACTTTAATAATATGTAAACTAATTTTTCTCTTTCTAGTTTGCTGGAAGGATCAAATACATTATCATAAACTTTGTGATTCTGTGTTTAGTACACAGATGAAGTTCAGCAAATAACATCCTCGCTCTTTTATCCCCATTGTAGGACTGGCGACATGAGGCATGTTTAAGGTCCCTCTTCCCTCCGCCTCTTATTTTGCTGAGTCTAAAATATGTTACTAAATTGGAGGATTATGAAGACAGTTGTTGCTTCCTAAAGCCACCTCGACGTGAGCTAAATAATTCTAGCACCGTGCTGTGGGAGAAATTTCTTCTTTCAAATTGTAGGTAGCTTGACTTCCTAGATTGAGAAATGCAGCTAGATCAAACCTGCTGTGTTCCTTCATTTGATAATCAATCAGCATAAACTCCTTGTATGTTAAATCTTGTGCACCAGACGCTGTGGTGTTTTCTCTCCTTGCTGCCCATGGACAGCATCCAGATAGTGAGCTCGTATCTTACGATTTTGCACAATCATTGTTCTATTGTAGTTCTAAAACTCAGTATAGTGTATTTTTGATAGTTTTTTAAAATGTGCTAAATTTTTAAATTCAATAATGTGATCCAGAGCATATTGCAGCAAATCTATTGTTTGTAAAAAAGCAAATAAACATAAAACAGTAACAGTAAATAAAATAAAATGTAACATCAAAAAATTAATGTAGCTTGGAATTTGCACTTGATTTTGTTCATTTTTAAGAAGTTTGACTTCTATTATCTAATCTGAAGAAATTTTAAAAGTTTAAGGAAATCAAAACACTGAGACAGTAGCACAACCGCAAGAGGAGCAAACAGACATGGTCTTTCTCCCTTCTTTCATTTCCTTGCTCAGCAAATATTGGCTACATGGCAGATGCTGTGTTAAAACCACGAATCAAACATGTCCTTTGTCATGAAGGAATTCCTAGTAGGTGGTGGAGCTAATTCAGTGGTCACCATCTTACCTACATCCCAAGAAATTTAGTGTCAATTTAATTGTAAGTGATCTAAGACAAATAGTTATCCACTAATTTTCTTTTTGTATCACATGCATCATTTGTGATATATGGTTGGTATATGTCTAGAGACCAAGTATCTCCAGTAAACAGAAGACAGATAAATCATAGAATCATTTTAAAAGTTAATAAAAGATATAGAAAAGCAAAAAGTAAATTATTAAATACACTTGTGAAGTTTGCCTTTTTAGAAATCCAATAGGAAAATAAATATTTTCATAATTAAAACCCAACTTGTTAAAAAAGCAAAAACATAAGAGATTGAGAATTTTATTAAAGGCCTACAGAATTATTAAGTAAAATAAATGTCTTTTTAAAGCATCCTAAAAGCAGTTGACTATTTCTCTGACTTTATAATTTATTTTTCAGCTTCGGCAGAATTGCTAGAAGTGGAAAAGAACGGTTTCAGTTAAACACTAATTAACTGTGACCTGAAGCTTTGGTTCCAGTTGTTGAATTTCTATCACTTTTCCCCAAAGCTCTAATAACTTCTTAGAAAGAGTTTACATCATCAAAGGGCATGTTTTCAAACTGTAACCCCCGGCCCCATTTCTACTTTTGATAGCAATTGTCATTTGAAAGTAACATCAGAAATCCCACTAAAATTTATAAGAAAAATCTCCTGAGCATTGATTTTTCTCTTCTTTTACAATTGCATGCTCTGCTTCTGTTTTCAGTCAGAGTTTTGGGGATAGGTCTGTTGATTGGTTTCTTGGTTGGTTTGTTGGTTGGTTGGTTGGTTGGTTGGTTGGTTGGTTGGTTGGTTGGTTGGTTGGTTGGTTTTTTGAAACAGGGTCTTGCTATGTAGTTCAGGATGACCTGAAATTCACTATCTTCTCCAATCTGTCCTGGAACATGTTGCAATCCTCCTGTCTCAGCCTCCCCAGTGCTGGGATTACTGGCGTGCACCACCGTGTGATCCGAGATTTGTGACATACCTGAGAATAAGGTCTGAGTGTGTATTCATGATGCTCTTCAGCCTGCACTAATTACCTATTTCTTTATTCAACTGACCACATAAACTATTCCTGTGTGTCTACTGACCACCAAAACCTCACAGTTTAAAACAACATTTGTTGTTGGAGAGGCTGTGGGGAAAAGGAACCCTTCTCCACTGCTGGTGGGAATGTAGACTGGTGCAACCTTTATGGAAATC
>NW_004524630.1:5553833-5569677 GCF_000260255.1 Octodon degus
TACAACTCTTGTTGCATAGGTCCTGCTTTACCTTGGTCTTAACCATCCAGCAGAACAGTATAAAAATGAGGTATAAGAAGTAAAGCCATGGTGTTCTGTTGAGCTGTAGGGGACTCAGGTCAACAATTTCTGACATTGCCAGTTAAGTGCAAGACCCATTATTATTATGGGCTACTGGACTCTTTTAGAATATTTTGCTGAGTTTACACACCTATAATATTTAAATGATGGAACTTAACAAAAAAAGGTATACAGATGAATGTTCATTTGGTATCTGTGTATTCAAAGTGGTTAGGATAGATATGTAGTTAATTCTCTTAATGAATAGAGGGATTTGTTTGAATGGTGTTTGTAAATAGGATATCAAGTCCGCATCTTGTACAGCAATTAACCACTAGGAAGAATGTGTGTAATGTGTGAATAATTATTGAAACTGTCCCACCAATTTGGTTTGGAACCATCTCATTGCTATTTGTTTCTCAATAAAATTATGAAAAATAAAATAAAATAAAACAAAACAGCATTTGTTTACTATGCCCATAGTTTCTGTAGGTCAAAAAAGTGGGTCTGCCTGTCCTCAAGTCATTGGATTAGGTTTGTAGTTTAAACCAAACTCCCAACTGAGAAAACACTAACTTCTGAACTTGCCTGCTTACTGGCCAGGCTCGGTTTCTGCAGTGTATCTATGCTTACTGGCCACTGGCCAGGGGCTGCTCTCAGCTCCTCACTGTCAGCCTCCATGACATGGAAGCTGGCTTCAGTAAAGTATGAAAATGACACGGTCATGGAGAGAGTCTTCTAGTGAGACTGTTGCCACAAACTGTTGGGGCAGTACAAACTTTCTGGAGTGACCATCTATAGACCCTGTCACCCCATATGGAGCAGAAGGGGACCACATAGTCTGTGTGCCAGGGGGTGAGGTCACTGGGATCCAAATCTGAAACTGCCTGCCATAAGCTCTGAGTTCATGGCTGCAGCTCCTCCCTGGTCCAGAGTGGGACGGTGTGTACGAGGCTGAGCTCCTGTCCATCCAGAGACACCACTGAAGTAGCAAGACCAGAATGCTTTGGAAATACGTTCCAGGTTTTTTTGACTGAGGAACTTAGACTACCACTCCATTATCTCTAAAACCTAGTGTTGTACTTTGTCCACCGTAGACTGTTCACAGTTTTGCAATCAGGATTATAGTTAGATGAGCACACTAAGGTATCTTTAGAAGATTTGTTTTGAGACAGAGGCTTACTATGTAGCCCAGGCTGGCCTCCAATTCACAGAAGTCCTGCTTGAGCCTCCTGAGTGCTGGGGTCACACACACAAGTTAGTAGAAGATTCTTTAGAATATTATGACCGCTCATTTGTTATGTTATTTCATAAGGAATGCAATTGCAATGGTATTTCCAAAGTTTTATCTGTGAAAAAATATATGCTCATAAACTCAAAGTAATATTAAAAATATGCAATCTCTATAAAAATAACTGAAGACAGAAGATAGGGAAAGTGCCTATAATCTTAGTTACTTGGACAATTTAGTGAGATCTTGTTTCAAAATAAAAAGAGCTAGCTAGGAAGATAGCTTGGCAGTCTAAGCACCTGCCTGGAAAGCACCAGGACCTGAGTTTGATACCTGGCACTGCAGACCATGCCAGCCCCGTGCTGAGCTGGCCACCAAAATCGGACATGGTGGAGCATGCCTGTAACCACAGCACAGCTGAGGCTGAGACAGGAGGATCACTTCAAGTCTGAGCTGTGTAGCAATACCCTGTATCAAATAAATAAATAAATAAATAAGATTTTAAAAATAATAAATTCCCTTTAAAAAAATAAAAAAGGCCAAGATTTATCTCAGTGGTAGAATTACAAATGCCTTGCCTGTATAAGGTACAATCCTCAGCACCACAAAAACAAGAAAGAAGAAAGAAAGAAAGACAGACAGACAGACAGACAGACAGACAGACAGGCAGAAAGAAAGAAAGAAAGAAAGATAGACAGACTTTGTAACAGCCATTGTTGAGTTCCTATCATCCTGTTCAGTGAAATTCTGTGTCATTTCTATTTTTTACTATTTTATTGTTTAAAAATTAACAATTAAGTATTTATAATATCTCCCAAGTCATGATCACATTTTTGTAGCACAATATAGAGTAATGTCACCTTATTCTTGAGTAAGGAGTAGAATGGCACAGGAATGCTTCACGGGCTCCTGAGAAGCGTCTTCCAGATGTTGCCTGCTTCTTTCCAGCTGGCTTATGGGGTTTGTCAGTTTTTCTGGCCAGACACATTGTGTCTTCTTATAGGCTGTCTGTATTCTTTTCTTATGAGTATTCCTTCAGTATCCAGGCTCTGGCTTCTGTGTCGTTCAGTGTCACATACATCAGTTTCCAGTGGTTTAAGACTGTTGTAGATCCATCTCACATGTTGCATGCTTATTTTGAGAGTCTGTTTTGTTTCTATCACCATAACTTCACTGAATCTTCACACTCTTCTGTGTACATAATCTGTTCACAAATCACTTAGGTACTCTAAAACCAGATGGTTTTTAATTTCTTCTATTCTGTTTGATTTTTTTCAAAATGACCAGCTACTGTCTTTATAAAAAGAAAGTTAAAGCCATGTCTTAGTGTCTTAGTCACTTTTTTTCTCATCACTGTGACTAAATGCCCAATGCCCCCAATTAAGGAAGAAACAGTTTATTTATATGTTTGTAGAGATTTCGGTCCATAATCAACTGACTCCTAGGCAGGGTGGTGTGGCAGAGGGGCAACAGTTCAAGGCAGCAGAAGACAAAAGGATCAAGAACAAAGGGGGAGAGCATGCCTCTTTTTCTCCCTTGTATTGTACTCAGGTTACTCACCCTTGGAGTGTGCAGCACTCACCCCACCCCATGCCCTCCTCTTGCACAGCCTCAGGACATTGACAACGTGGGCACCCTGGCCTCCTGCTAAGTCACTTAGTGAAGACTTTAAATTTCTCAAGTTGACACAATGAGCAAGATCCTAGATGGGTAAGTGCTCATCCTCTACACCCAGGGTGTAGGACTGCTCAGTTACTCAGTGAAACTTGAATTCTCAAGTTGTCATAATGTATTAACCATTATAGTTAGCATTTGGTCGCTGAAAAAATACCTCGCATAAATCAACCTGAAGGACGATGGGTGTACTCTGCATCCCACTTCAAGTTTAGTCTATAGTCAGACTTCATTGCTGTTAGGTCTGTGCTGAGGCAGACAGTGAGGTGGAAGGAGGAAGACAAGAAGTGTGAGGGAGCAGGTCTAGCTCCTGTGACTGACTCCCTGCACTCCAGACCCCACCTCCCATTCCATCACCTCCCAAGGTGCCATTAATCCATGAACCGTCAATAGGCTGTTCCAATTCATGTGCCCATTGTGTTATTTTCAAATCAGGATAATTAATGTTATCATCTCAAACATTTATTATTGTTTGTGGTGAGAAGATTTGAAATTCTTCCTTCTAGCCATTTTGAAACATATAATGCATTATTATGGATAATCATCAAAAGTATATTAATTAGTAATTAATTAGTGGATTAGCCTACTGCTGAATTTGGAGCCCACAGGAATTCAGTCAATTAGCAGACAAGTCTCCAACACAATGAGCCTTCTGGGAGGCATTTTGGATCCAACCAAAAGAAGAAACTCTGGTGTTAAAGAATTATATATAGGAGCCAGGGAGATAGCTCACAATAAGCACTTGCCTGGCAAGCCCAAGCGCCTGAGTTCAATCCTGGGATCTGAAAAAAAAAAAAAGAATTATATGTAAATCACAGTAATTTTTTCTTATTTATTGCAAAACTGTGTGTAGAAGGATACACACATAGGACAATTAGGGCTCCCCAAAGTGGCTGAGAGAATGTTATGCAATGTAGTTTTAATTGCACACCTTGTACATAATTCACTGAGCCAAAAAAAATTTAGAGGATGCTAGAACAGCTAAAGTGTAAATTATAAATAAATAGCACTTATATAAATATAATAAACACGTATAAAATTGCATACAAATATACACACATAAATGATTTCAAATAATTTCACATTTCTATTCTTTGTTTCCTTGAATTCAAAGATTAAATCATAAGAAAGAAGAGTCACTCCTGATTCACTTGGGTATGAGTAAATGTCCTAGCAAACCCCAGGAGACAGAGATACTCCAGCTATTCCTTAAGAGGAAACCAAAGTTCCCCTAATCCTACTTCAGATTTATATCTTTGTCTTGAAAGGTAATAGTCATTTCCCCTGTATAGTGTACTTCTAATGAATCAATAAATTCGGACGATGTTTGTCAAAGCCTATAAACATCACAAATAGAGAAGCAACTTGGTACTTCTGACTCTGGTGGGAAGTTCAGCACAGCATCTGTCAAGAAGCCTTGCTAAAAACTCAAACTTGAACCCGCCCACTTTCTGGATGGAATGCTGACTTGCAGGTAATACAAATGAGGACAGGAGCAGCGCTGAGGCTCAGGAGGGAAAGCCAACTGCCAAAGCCCTCTAGGAAAAGTGAAGTTTTATCAAATAAATTACAGGGAAAAAAAGAAAAAGGCTGTAAAACTGAAAGATATTTCAGTGACATATCAACCAATTGCAGTTACATACCTTATTGAGATTCTATGGAAATGTATTAAAAAAAAATACATTGTACCCTCCAACTCTCTTTCCCATCAGATCCGAACATTGGTCTTGGTGGTAATAAAGGAGGAAAAGAAATGCTGAAGCTGGCTTCACAGCCTTATAGTCTGGTCTATAGCATGTGGGCTAGTTTCAAACAAGGTTGAACAAAAAAAATACATTGTAAAACAATCAGGAAATTTTAAATGTAATCTAGATGTATTTAGACATATTACATGACTAAAGAATTGATATTACTTTACTATTTCATGTACAATACTTTGGTAGTGTTTAGCCTTCATTTTTTATAAATCTGTATGGAGATATTTTCAAATAAAATACATGTTGTTGATGGGAAAGAGTTTTACATAAGACATTATCAGTAATGAGTACACCAGAGTCTACAAGGGCTGTGAGAATTCTACTTTCTGTTTCTCTAAATAGTCTTTCTAATACAAAAGGGGTTTTCTATGTTTTTAAAAGGTATGGCCTGCACAGGGATGACTCTTTGGTGTCATTGCTTCCTGTAGTGTAATTTCTTCACCTTCATTAGAATTCTGACATGGAGTTTACCTTTCTTATGTCTCCTCAAAGGTCTCACTAAGACTTCTAGGTAAAACCCAGGATTTCACTGCTCCACGTCATACGGTTAAGCTCAGTATAGCCCAGAGAAAGCAGCACCTGCTCTGGCCTGACGGGATGAGGACAAAGGATGACATGAGGGCACCAACACAGACACGCAGGCCTTTGAAGCTGTGATCCCAGTTCTCATGAAGAGATGCTGGCCCTGGACTGAACACTGCCTTCCCATAAAGGGAGAGCTTTACACTGACTCTTACTTGAGCTGAAAATCACAAGAAAACTTTGCTTAAAAACCTCTGAGCCAAATTAAAGATTGGACTTAGGTTTTTTGTTGAAATATTTATTCAGTCTCTGCATATATTTTGCTCTCCTTAAAAATTGGGTGGCATGCTAGGAGGTTAGAACCAGAAGACCCGTACATTTTACTGGCAAACAGGTTTTTTTGCTTAAAAACCTCTGAGCCAAATTAAAGATTGGACTTAGGTTTTTTGTTGAAATATTTATTCAGTCTCTGCATATATTTTGCTCTCCTTAAAAATTGGGTGGCATGCTAGGAGGTTAGAACCAGAAGACCCGTACATTTTACTGGAACCTGGCAAACAGATGATCAGTTGCTGAGCAAACCGTATAGAGAGCAACAGAAAGAGTAGGGAAGTCCCAGCTAGTATTCAGGTTTGCTGCTGGGTCAGTCTGACAAAGGGGAACGTTGCCTTCTCTGAGCCTCACACTCATTTTTATACCCTGCAAGTTTCTCCACTATTTAGGTTCAGGCACCTCTCCTCTGCTTCTGGGCTGAGCAAGTACAAGCATTAAACACTAATGTTGGAACTCTGCTTAAAGCAGTGGAAGCTGAAAGAATAGTTGTTGCTTGGCTGATGTTTTGCACCATTTCTTGAAGTATGTCTCTTGATCCCCTCCCATTAAAAGATCTATTTCTCATTTTCCTATTATCTATCTTTTATTTTGCTCTTTATTTTTGAATTGGGTTTGCATATGAGACAAATCACAAGACTTTAAGTTGTGTGGCTGATTTATCTCACTGCACATTATACTCTCATGATTTATTCATTTTCCTACAAATGACTCAAATTTTTCTTTATAGCAGAGTAGTAATCTATTATGCATAAATGTATTTTCTTTATCCAACATTTGTTAATGAGCATGCAGGCTACTGCCAAGAGATAGTCATCCTGAATTGCACTGCTACAAACATGACATGTATGTATTACTGTGATGTGATGTCTTCAGCTCATTCATAAAGAGTCCTGTCAGTAGAATCAATCTTCTAATTTTAGTTTTTTGAGGAATCAACATATTGATTTCCATAGTGATTGTATCAATTTATATTCCCACCAGTAATGTCACAAAGTTTGTGTACACCAGTGATATTTTGTTATTTGAAGCCTTGATGATGTTCATTCTTTTGGGGGTTAGAAATCTCAGCACTGCTTGAATTTACATTTCCCTAGTGGCTGGAGACACTGACCATCTATTCATGTGTTTACTGGACATTTGTACTTGCTCTTCTGTGAAATGTCTGTTCATCTCATTTGCGCCTACCTTTTTTGTTGTTGATGTTTCCCAGGATTGACTGTGATAATGTAGATCTCTTCTAGTTCCAGATGAATTTAGGCATGTTTTCTCTACATCTGTGCAGTATGTTAATAGTATTTTGACTGGGATTGTATAGAATCTGTATAACAATTTTGGGATTATGGCAATTTTCACAATGCTGGTTCTTCTTATCTAAGAACAACGAATATCTTTCCATTTTCTGAAGTCCTCTTCAATCTCTTTTTTCAGGGTACTGTAATTTTTACTGTGTAGATATTTTACTTCCTTTGTTACACTGATTCCTATGTATTTTGATTTTTGGATGCTACTGTGAAATGTGTGGTTTTCTTAATTTCTCTCTAAGTTTGCTATTTGTGTATAAAAATGCTGTTGATTTGTGAGTATTGACTTTTTTCCTGCTATGCTACTAAACTGGTTATTAAATCTAGATGTGTTTTGATGGTGCTTTGGGTTCATCTATGCAGAGTATCATGTCATCTGCAAATAAAGATAATTTCATTTCTTACTTCCTATCTTTATTCCTTTTATTTCCCCTTCTAAGTGCTCTAGCTAATATTTCCACACCTATATTGAATAGAAGTGGTGACAGTAGATATGTCTTTTTTTTTTTACCTGACTTTAGAGTGCAAGCCTTCAGGTTTTGTTCACTTAGTCTGATTTTGACTGTTGGTTGGTCATAGATTGCTTATGTCAGATTGAAGTAAAGACCATCTATTTTAATTTTCTTTAGTGTTTTTATCATGAATGAGTGTTGGACTTTGTCAAAAGCTTTTTCTGCGTCCTTTGAGATGATCATGTGATTTTTATCTTTGGCTCTGTTGATGCGGTGTATTACATTTATGGATTTGCATATATTGAACCATCCCTGCATTTCTGGGATGATTCTTACTTGGTTGTGATACAAAATCTTCTTAGTGATTTGTTGCATTATGTTTGCTAGTATTTTACTGAGAATTTTTGCATCTATGTTCATTAGGGAGATTGGCTGGTAGTTGTCTTTTTCAGTTGAGTCTTTCTCTGGTTTTGGCATCATGTTAATAATTGTCTCCAGGAATGAGTTTGGGTTAATTGCTTTCCTTTCAATTTCATCAAAGAATTTGAGAAGTATTGGTGTTAAATCCTGTCTAAATTTCCTGTAGTATTCATCTGTCGATCAATTAGGACCTGAGCTTTTTTTTTGCTGGCAAAATTTTAATTACATTTTCAGTTTCATTCACTGATATTGATTTATTTGAAATTTTTATATCTTTCTGAATGAGCTTTGGTAATTCATATGTATCTAGGAATCTGTCTATTTCTTCTGTGTTTTCCATCTCATTATAGTGAAGGTTTCAAAGTAAGTACCGATGATCTTCTGGATTTCCACAGGATCCACTGAGTTTTCACCTGTTTTATTCCTAATTACATTAATGAGAATCTTTCCTTCCATTTTTGATAAGGATAGGTTATGTCAATTTTATTTAAGTTTTAAAAGAAGCAACTCTTTTATTCATTGATTTTTGTTTTATTTTCTTTCTTTCAAGTGCATTAATTTCTGCTCTGATGCTTGGGTTTTTTTGCTTCATAATTTTATTTTTTTAATTTTTTTATTCATTTTAATGTGAAAAAAGCAATGAAATGGTTTCAAAGCAGGTAAGTAGGACAGTTACAATAATTAGTACATTGCATATTATTGTCTTCATAGTAGTTATTCAGAGGACAAGATGCAGACATGCTATCTTGTCTAAACAATATTAGTACAAATCTTTCTTCTCATTGAACTAATAGGAGGTAGTTGTATATCTATCCTAACTATTTTGTAGATATATATTTTTTCAACAAAAAAAGGGCCTCTACTTATATCCCCCTTTTTTGTTTTGTTTGTCAGATATGGGTGTTTCATTGTTGTTGAGAAGCTGTATTTTGAGAAGTCTTTAAAGGACCTTTTCATAATTGATGCCAGTTTCAATATTGTAGGTACCTGAATGCAGCAAAATAACCCAGTATAGCCCAATAGTACATAATAGAAGCGGGTTATCAGCATACTGGCAATTGTCTGAAGTTGCTGACTTGAGCCTTTTAAAGCTCATCATATTAATGTGGCATTACTTTTTATACCTTGTGGCTATACTTTTCTGCTGGATGGTTAAAACCAAGTTAAAGCAGACCTACATAAGTAAAAATGTACCTTTTGTATCTGATCTTTGTTATTTCCTCTCTTGTATGGGCTTTGGGATTGATTTATTCTTCTTTTACTAGAAACCTCAAAGACTCCACCAAAACTCTTTTTAAAAAATTCTTTTTACTTAAAAAAATTCCTTTTATTTTTTAAAGAACACAAAATAATAATAATAAAGAGCATTAGGAATGATACAAAATTTTACAAAACAAAATAATAAGAATTTAACAATAGTTGCTATATTACATGATGTTGTCTTCAAATTAGTTGTTTAGATTACAAATTATAAATGTGTAAAACTGGTTAAAAAAGAACAAAAAAGATATAAGGAATCAAAAAGAAAGAAAATAGTAAAAAGAAAAAAATTAAGCATTAACTGCTCTTTTCAAAAGACCAGCAAGGTTCACCAGTACAATTATCCCAATTATCCTGTACATAGATGATAGATGATAGATAGATAGATAGATGATAGATAGATAGATAGATAGATAGATAGATAGATAGATAGATAGATGATAGATCTTTTTCCCTTTTTTCTTCTGTCGTCTTGAAGACACAGGTGTAGGCAAAGACTTAATGAACAAAATCTTGACTTCACAGGACATACTACAAAGAATCAACAACTGGGAACTCATCTTACTAGAAAGCTTTTGAACAGCAAAAAAGTTGTCAACATATTGAAAATATAACACACAGATTGGGAAAAAATCTTATCACGCTGTCTTCAAGCAAACTACTAATATCTAGAAGGTACAAAGAACTGCATAAAAACCAGACCTTCCAAATTTAAAGACCTCTTCTAAAAAATGGGCCTCTGAAATGAATACACACTTTTCAGATGAAGAAGTAAAAATGGCAAACAATGTTCAATGTCACTGTGAATTTGAGAGATGCAAATTAAAAGAGAGCTCAGATGCCATCTCACCCAAGAAAGAAAAGCTACTATAAGAAATCAACCAGTAACAAATTCTAGTGGGGCTGTGGGGAAAAAGAATGCTTCTTTACTGTTGGTGAGACTTTAGACTGGTGTAATCGGTGTGGTCATTTCTCATAAAATTAGGACTAGAGGTGCCATTGGACTTAATTATTTCCTTTCTTGATATTTTACCAAAATAATTATAAGCATCATACTACAGGGATAAATATGCACCCATGTATATAGCAGCACAATTTCTCATAGCTAAATCTTGAAACAGCTCAAATGCCCATTAACAATGGAATAGATAAAAAAAATGTACTTTTTTCTGCAATGTAATATTGCTCAGGATTAGAAAAGATAAACTCAAGATATTTATAGCGGAAAACATCTGGCTAAGATTTTTCCACTGTATCTTTTCACTCTGTTGATGATTTATTGAGATATTTATAGCCAAATGGACTTTGAGACCATATACTGAAATGAAATAAATTGTATATACATAGGTAAATATTTATTTTTCCTTTACTGTAAAAAATTGAAAGTATAAATAAGAACCAAAATGTATAATAGATATTGTGATATAGAATAAATTGTTCAAAAGGAAAGGGACAGGGAGACATGGGAAAATATGAAGGGAAGACAAAAAAATGAAAAAAAAATCAACACAAACTTTTGCAAATATATAGAGGAAGATGAGTTGAAGTGAGGGGAATGGATAAAAAAAGAGAAATCAAGACATATCACATACAGGTACAAATGCCTTACAAAGATTGTGGTCATTATATGTACTTAAATTGTACTAAAATATTTAATTCTAAAAACCAAGTCATTACCACATAAGGTAATGCTCCATGTCCATGAGTTTCACATGTAAGAACTCAGCAAAGTTGCTATGCAATTTTCAAAAATATATTTTTTTAATTGCTTAGCACTGGAAATGTTTGTGAGAGTAATTTAGTAAGAAAATGAAATAAAAGCAATACATATAAGAAAAGAAAATACCAAATCATCCTTTTCCACAGATGGCATGATTTTTTAACTTGCAATGCCAAAAAGTTCCCCAAAATTCTCCTACAATTAATAACCAAATATAGCAACAAATAGAATACAAAAGCAACTCACAAAAATCCAGAGCATTCCTGTATAACAATAAGGTACCATTGAAAAAAAGAAATTAGGAAAAAATACCATTCACAATAGCACCAAGATAAATTAAATACTCGGGAATTAACCTAAGAAAGTGAAAGACCTCTGCACAAGTAGGCTAGTACACTAGTAACCCCTGTGACAGGAGCAGGATGGCATGAGAAAGGACAATACTTAAAACATTTTCAATCAAAATATGAACAGTATTCTTCCCAGAACTGGAGAAAACAAGCTTAAAATTCATATAGAACTAGAGGAGATCCCAAAAGCAAAATCAAATCCTGGATAATATGAGAAAAATGAGAGACATCATAGATCAAGTCTTAAAATTATATCACAAAGCTATAGTGATAACAGCATCAGCATGGCATCCATACAGACCAGACGTGAGGACCAATGAAACAGAGCAGAAGATCCAGACAGCCTGAAACACATCCAGCTGTCTGATCTCTGACGAAGGGGCCAACGTATACACTGGAGGAAGGACAGCCTTTTAAATAAATAATGCAGGGGAAACTGGCTAGCCACCTGTAGAAAAGTAAATTTAGATCCATATCTAACCCAGTAGTTACTAAGCTAAGATCAAAATGGATCAAAGAAATAAATACTAAAAGATGAACACAACTTGCTGAAAGATAAAATAGATAAAACTCATACATAGCACATTCTCTTTAGAACTAACCCAAGGACAAGAGCATGATGGCAGTCAATTAAAATTCATGGAAATGAAACTCATAAAAAAAAACCAGAATAGTTAGCATTTTCTGCTTGCTTAATTTAAGGCAATACTAGTGCAAAATAAAAAAAAAAGATAGATAATAGGAAACATAGAGATCTCTTGGAAAATCATAGTGTACCAAGAAATGGAGGAGGAGATAAAAAACAAGAATGAAGATATGTTATTGTGTTAGTTACTTTTCTCTCTTTTGGGACAAAATACTCAACACCCCAAATTAGGAAAGGAAGCTTATTTAGCTCACAGTTAGTGGAGGTCTCAATTCATAGTCAGCTGGCTCCAAGGCAGAGCAGCACAGGGCAGAGGGCAGCAGTTCATGGGGGAAACAGCAACAGCATCAAGAGGCAAAGGGCAAGCCATGAGAGAAAGCCTCTTTTACTCCCATATATTGTGTGAAGACTACTGTAGCACTCACACCTATAACCCCAGTATTGGACCATGAATCAATCACAAATTCTAGAAGCCCATCCTATGGCTACATAAAGTTTTGGGGGACACCTAGACAAAAACCACAGCAGTTCTGTACATGTACCACCTCCCCATGAAGAATGTAGTCTTTATTATTGAAAACATTATTAATAAAAATTAAATCATAAAATGGAAGACAAACACATTTTATTGTCTGTTTATGAGGCTACGTTTATGGGGAAGAAAAATTTTGAGCAATAGATAACACCCTGATGTAACACATTTTTATTTTAAAAGGATTATCTATGATGATCAGACAATAGTGACAAAGCACACCAAGTACACAGCATCCACCTTGTCTCCAGTCACTATCTTTCAGTTTCCTGAGCAGCCCACTTAACATTAACACAGCTGTCTGTCTGTTCCATGGCCATACTGCATCGCCCAGAAATTCTCAGTTCTTTTCAAGATGAGAAAATACCCTCCCACCCAGGGGGAAAATCCTTCCACATGAAGCACAGGTTAGCAGAAGAAATACTGTGGACTGGTATTGTAGTGAGCCTGGTTGCTTAGAAAACCTCAAATTCCCACTATCGTGTGCATCTTGATAGTCTCCCAAAGGCCCAGGTGTTGAGTTTGATCCTCATGGCAGCACTACTGGGGGAGGGGCTCCTAAAGAGATAAAGAAAGGTATTTGAGTCACTGAGGGTGTGTCCTCTGGTATATTCTTCATCATTAATTTTGTTCTGGCCATGAGTGAGTGGTTATGTTCTGCACACTTTCCTACAATGACGTGCTGTCTCCTCATACGCCCTAGAGGCAATGAGTGCATGTGATCGTAGTATAGAACTTGCAAAACTGTGAGCCAATAGCCTTGTCCTTTCTGTACGTTGATTACTTCAGGTATTTTGTTATAGTGACAGAAAGCTCACATTCTTCACGAGTAATACCAACTTCAAAATGTTACATATTTTCTAGAATGAAAGTTAGAACAATGCCCTTTGAATATTAGATAATCAGAAAGTCACATCACAAAAAAACATAGTTGTAATGGAATAAGACATTTTCTTTGGTTAGATTTAGGTGCTTTGTGTAAAACACTTTCTGCAGAAGCCGAAGTGATGTACACAACATAATGACCTGTCTGCAAAATAAGGAATCGGAGCTGAAGAGCTCCACATAGTGCCTGAAGATGTAGCCAAAGGCACTTGAATTTAAAATCTGCCTGGCAGAGGGGAGATGAACACCTCATTCCAAGGCCTCCAGTACACATTATCCTCTGAGTCTTATTAATGGATCTAGAAGGGAAAGACAAAAGAGCCTTGCAGATGAACAGAACGTGCTGTTGAATGCAAGCTGTTTGTGTCCACTGAGAAGTTAGCAGGAAGTGACAGCAACTTCACTGTCCTAACAGAGCATCGCCCTGAACTTGTGCGTCCTTAGGTTCTTTCTCCTGAGAAACAAGAAAGTCCCCTAGAGCCCGTCCGCATCCTCCCCTGCCACCACTGATGCCACTATTAGAGGATCAGGGGCTTCAAAAGTGGGAGCAAAGCTCCATGGTAAAGTTTAAACCGCCTCGCTTTGGACCTCATGGTGTTCTGCTTCTCTGTGCGTTGGCTCCTCCCACAGGACGGTAAAGCCACAGTTTGCTTTTATGCCTTCTGTACTGACCTCGACTTTTTAAAATGTATTTGGTACAGGACCTACAGGGCGACAGGGTCTCACTATTGGACTTGTAGTGATTCTCCTGTTTTCAGCCTCCCAAGCACTGGAATTGCAGGCCTGTGCCACCACGCTCGGCCTATCAACTTTTATTAAAATTTATTTTTCTTAACTTTCTTATTAAAATGAAATGTAACTGACTCCTACGCACATACTATTATGAAGGCCTGAGGAGGGCGAGAGTGGTGCGATGGCACTTTGGATGACCGCGGGCGTACTGTGGCTAATAAAGCGCGGCGAGTGTGAACAGTCAGGCGACGCGAGGAAGGAGATCGCGCACCGGCTCGGATTTATACGCACAGGTGGCGTGTTATTTAAGGCAAAGTTCCGAATGTCTTTGCAAAGAGGTCAGGCTATAAGTATTATTTAGCCTCTCGAGGTCCATACATTATTATCCAATCTTTGGAAAAATATGTTGAAAGAAAAAGAAATCACTATGTGAAAAATTAGAAAAGAAATACTAACTCACAGAAATTGTTTTGATAAAGCTGTTTTGAGTACTAAAATGAAACAAAAGGATAAGAATAGCTACTATTGTGGAACAGATGAAAAATACTGCTGGATCTTTCAACTTATTAACATACTCATTTTATGTCAAATATGTGATATAAGTAAGTTTATATTTTTCATATATTTAGACTAATAAAATAAGTGCACTGAGTTACATAAAGCATACATATTTTGTCACGATAGCTGTCATTTCCTGTCCCAACTCTGTGCATATTCATCCTCGGTGATAGCATCTATCCTGATCCTCATCAAGGACTCTGTAGGCACTTATTTGGATCGTGTATATGGCATAGAATTAGTCCAACCTGTCATGGACCGATGATCCAGTGTCTGTACATCAGCCTCTGCTTCATGACCACACAAGACCAACGGCAGCCACAAGCCTACCCAGATGTTGGCATATGGCCTGTGGCCGGATTCCCCCAAACCGCTCTACTGACCCACAGGGCCATGCCTATAAGAGTGCCCAGATTTTTATTCTTCTGGCCCATACTTGCCACAAGAAGTCCTGAGGCTTTGAGGGGTCCTCTTTCTGTCAGCAGCAGATGTGCCAAATATACATCGCCTCCATTTCTTACCCCAAGTGACAGTCTGCCTGAGTCTACTGCCATCCTAGCAGAATAAGAAAATCAATGAAATTGAGATCATGGTTTTATTCATCATGATATTATTATGTATGCTTGTAAACTTATGTGTATATGTATATGTATATACATACAACAGTTATAAACTAGTAAATTTAATTTTTAAATAATTGATAATTAGCAGAATACATAACCTAAAAACTGCAAAAGATAAATTCCTCTGTTGGCCTGACCCTCCTCACTTCCCAGGACAGAATTACTCCCAATATGAATGCATTATGTTTAATTGTTAAATAATAAATAAATTTAATTATATATAAACATTTAAATATTTAATTTACTACCTTAGTGCTTTATGTAACTAAATTTTGCTATATTAATTGATATCAATGCTAATATATTTATTATAGTAATATTGATAGATTTTTCCATATTAACATATAATGTTGAAAATAGAAAATACATGTATACCAGCAAATATATCAAACCCACCAGCATACGTGCATATATGTGCATTTAATCTTAGGCAATGGTCTTTATTTTTTAAAAAGTTATGTTTTGGAGGTTCATCCATATGAATATCATCTCTAAAGATACTCCCTTAAATCAAATTTAATTTTATGCTTATATATCCATTGTTTTATTTATTAATGCAAACTCTACAATTTGCAATAGGGCCCCCAGCTCTGACTTTGTAGTTTAGGATTCTCAGACAGCACTATAATATATCAAAAGCAAAAGCCTAAGGAATTAGATGCACCATTCTGAGGCTGCACACGATGAGACAGGTTCCACTCTGCCTCTAGAAAAATAGAAAGTGTCTACAGAGTCCCAGCCCAGGCGCAGCGTGGGCCGGACCCTCTCCCAGCCCCTCGGGCCGCCCC
>NW_004524630.1:5574538-5579208 GCF_000260255.1 Octodon degus
AAGAAAGTGGATAAGTTATGTAACAAGCATATTAGAGAATGTTATGTAGACTAGAAATAACATAAATTTAAAAATATCAAAATGAAATGATGCTTGTGTATTTTGGATAATATAAGGCAAACCTTGGAACAACATTTTCCATATGTGGAAAACCACCTATGAAGTTGGCTGTAATTCACATTTATTCAAGTATCAGTATGCAGTAGAACCCATTCTAAGTATCTGTAATGTACCACAAACTTCACATGATCCTACAAAGTAGATGAAATTTCCATTTCAACTTCATACATAAAGAAACACTTACCAAATGGTTAAGTTGGTTGCCTAAGTTTGTCTAGAAATAAGTGAAAGCCTAAATTTGAGTCAAAACCATCATTTCACAGAGCCTTTCATCCCCACATCCCCTAGTTTCCTGTTTCTTTGTATGTGTCTCAGTTACTCTTCTCTCATCGCTGGGACAAATATCCAACATCCCAAGTGAAAGAAGGAAAGATTTTCTTATCTCCCAGTTACTGAAAGTTTCAGTCTATACTTTGCTGGCTCCAAGGCAGAGCGGCACACGGCAGAGAGCAGCAGTTCACCGTGGTGGGAGGCAGCAAGCCAGCAAGAGCAAAAGGGAGGAGCAGCAGCCACCGTGGCTGCAGAGAGCAAGGCTGTCTACCCGGAGTCGCATTTGGGCTCTCTGCCCCAGGCTGGCTGTAGTACTCATGCCCTTAATCCCAGCAGTACTAAAACCTAAAATCCCAGCCTTGGTCATGAACTAATCTCAAGCTCTAGAAATTCCTACCCGATGGCTGCATGAGGCTTTAGGGGGACAGCTAGACACAAACCATAACAATATGATTCATAGTCTTTGCTGAAAACTGAATTCTTTGTAATCAGTGGCAGTTTAGAAATTGGACCCCTTCCCTGAGCACTGGCTATTTGTATTTCACTATAAATAAATGACTTTTATTTGTTTACTGACGTGCCTGGAAAATGTGACCAAACTGATTTTTTTTACTGAGATTTGACCATTCTTCCTAAATGAATCATCATTAGATTGCTGTAAGCCTTTCAATAATTTCTACTTTCTGAAAAAGTTGACTGTGACAATTTTGGTCATTTTATTCATTACTTTTATGAAAGACTAAATGTTTGTAGGTCTTTACTATGCCATCCTGAAAATTCTTCCAAGACATGATTTGGTAAGTAGTCCTGTATTGTGACAGAGGAGAACACAAAATTAACATATTCAAACAAGAACAACGTGGAGTTGCTTATCTGGCAAGTACACAGTGGATGGGTAGTTCACCAGTCAGTGTTTGCCACCGCCTGAAGGCAGGGACCATCCCACATACTTCATCAGCGAAGGAACTGAGGAGCGGATTGGCTAAGGATGTGTGCTGCAGGTAGTAAGTGGCAGATCCAGGCCTGGGTGAAAGGATCCTGGGTTTAGCCGCTGATCCACACCTATGGATAAAGTGATGAGTTTAGAATTTGAAAAGCTTCAACAAGATTTTTTTCCCCCACACTGAATTTAAACACTTAAAGTCAGTAAAAATGATAGGTTTAGACAAAAAATTTCACCAACTTGTTTTTCAGTATTTGGGACTGAACCCAGGGCCTTCACACTGAGCGACATTACCAGACTCCCAGGCCCTTTCTTGGCTTTTGTTTTTTGTTTGTTTGTTTTGTTTTGACACAGAGTTTTGTTAAGTCAATATGTTGCCTGTGCTGGGCTCAAACTTTCAGTTCTTGACTCAGCTGCCCTGAGTTCCAGATTACAGTTATGTACCACTCACTATACCAGGCTTTACTAGCTATTGAAATTGCAATTTTGGAATGATTGTTGAGTTACCAACTCAAAAGAACATTAACATTTCAAAGAAGAAGGAAGGTGGCATGGTGCATGCCCATAATCTTAACACTCAGGAGGCTGAGGCAGGAGGATCACAGTGAGTTTCAGGCTGGCCTTGGCTATGTAGTGAGTTCAAGGCCAACCTGAACTAGGTAATGAGACCCTTTCTCAAAAACATAAGGAAGAAAAATGACTAGCAGAGTTGAATTTCATATCATAAAGCACATACTTGGGAGTACGTTTGGAGTCATGGAATCTTTAGATTCTGTGGTTCAGCTAT
Source organism: Octodon degus (assembly GCF_000260255.1). Classification (NCBI taxonomy): domain Eukaryota; kingdom Metazoa; phylum Chordata; class Mammalia; order Rodentia; family Octodontidae; genus Octodon; species Octodon degus. Next base: position 5,576,659 of record NW_004524630.1, read on the forward strand.
TTGAAACATCCTACCCATGAGAAAAGTCAACTGGAAGTCTGCCTTGCTGTCTGTCAGAACTCCCAAATTATATCCTATGCAGAAAAAAGAGGAGGAAGCAGATTCAGAACACAGGAGCCCTTACTCACACCTCACGTGGCTAGAGGCTGTTCAAGTTCATTCTGACGCATGCCAATTGTGGAGCAGAAAGGATAGGATTTAAGCAGGCAGCTCCTTAGACAAGGGATTTTCATGATTTTCTATGATTGTACATGCTGCTTACTCAATAAATCCAGCAAAATATAAAACTTTTAGCTTGAAAAAGTTGCATAATTTATAAATTGCATTTTTGAATTTAACTGACACGTCATGAAATCTACATTCACACTGGGAAACATTAGTCCAGAATCTATTTTCAGTTTTAAAGTGTGTCCTCCAACATTTGGCTTGAAGGCACTTGCGGCATGAGCATGGCAGCCAGGAGGAGAAGCTGTGAGGACTGCGGGGCAGTTAAGCCTGCTGCTTTTCTGTTCACTTGGAATCTAGAAGTAAGATGACTTTGTCATTTCAAATAGTAGACTGTTGATATTTGGATGCCACTTTTCTTACCTCTCATTCTTTTAGAAAAGACAATCCTAGAAGTCTACATGAGAAAAATGATAAGTTAATAATGAGAAAATTCAATTTTCAGGAAGACGAAATGTTTGAGCTGCTACATTTTGAGAGAATAGAATGAAAAATAAGCAAAAGAGGTATATTTTGTATTAGAAATGGCAGTTTTCTTTTGCAAATCATGAAAACTAGGAGGATAAAGTTGGCTGTCTGTATTTCCATTCTGTTTTTGGCATTTACCCTCTCTGCCTTTTATTTTCTTAGAGGCGGAAAGGAAAGAGGAGCTCTGAGGTCAGACTGCATCCCACAAGTGCGCCTGCCCTAGAAGGCTGCTTTCTGACCACTTCGTCTTTCGCTCCCAGCTATGATGTTTACTTTCTATTTTGAATGATTTTAGTCTCCCTCCTCCCAACCCCAATTGTAATAAACATGGAAACAGAAAAATCTTTGCATGTGTACTTTATATGCCTTTGTCTTTCATGTTTAATTCTTACATAAAACTCCAAAGCTAAAAGGAGTGGTTGAAATTCTTTTTTTAAAATCCATATTAACACAATTAGTTGATCCTTAAAGAAAACATTTTCCAAACACATGGACACTGGCTGATGGGAATCACACATTTACTCAAAGAATCAACGGACCGGCAAGTGGAGACGCCCTGCACTCCCTCGTCATCGCCAACTTTCACGGGCAAATCAGTTTACTGCTCGTGGCCGCTAATCCTGGTTTGTTAGCTTCATTACATATTGAAAGTTGTAGTTTAGTACAGTGTGCTCCTGGATCAGGCCGGGAGGGTCACGGAGGCATGGCCTTGCTTCTAAGCCATTCCTGTCCGATGCTGTGCCTTTGACTTGCTTCCCGGCCACCCGAACTAAGAAGGTCGCTCAGGCTCCTTCTTCTGCCGTGAGGTCCTTGTCGCGGAGTCAGCCCACTGTGGGCTCAGTGCTCCTAAGTCCTGAGCTAAAGCAAACCTTTCCTCCTTTTTATGTGTCAGGTATCGTGTCCTCTAATGGGCACCTTGTTGCAGTTTTATAATTCTTCATTTTATGCTATATTTGTGATTACTCTTGGCATGCAAACCACAGTGTTTGTATAATAAAGGGTTATAGTTCAGTTTATGAGATATGAAGACAAAAAGAGACTCTAATTGAACAATTCAGTTTTATGAAAGAATTGAGTCACTCCATCCTTTTAGAAAAATTCATAGTAAAAGGAAAGAACAACTGGGATGGCAGAAAAGAGAAAAGAAGGAAAAGAATATATATGTATATATGCTAAGATAATTGTATTACTAATTTCTTTTAGTTTATTGAAAGAAACAGGGGCCAGGGATAAAGCTCAGTGGCATAAGTACCTCCCTGACAAGCTTAAGGTCCTGAGTTTGATCCCTGGTACAGCCAAAAAAATTAAAAAATAGAAATCAAGCAAGCAAGCAAGCTTATATTTTTTATCAATTTTGCATGCCTGTATCTGGTAATCTGAGCAACTACTTTGAAGATAACAGTATGCAATACACCAACCATTGTTAATTTCCTATCATTTTGTTTTGAAATTATGTATTCTTTTTTCTCTTTTTAAATTAAAAATAGTAAATCAATGTAGAAATACATAAAAAGTACTGGGGAATTAACCCAGCATAAAAGCTGTTAAAATTGCATAGTATATGTGGAAATGATATATGGAATTGAGCAAATAGTGTCTACTGTAGTAAAATGTTAAGAGAATAAAGATTCTATTTTGATGAGTCCCAAAAATTTGAAATTAAGAAGTTGAACAAAAAGTTGTAATTCTTTATCATGTTCTGTATGAAAATAATTAACTTTGCATTTTAAAAATTCTTTTGTGTTAAAAAGTAATAAATATTTATTACACAATTTGAATAAAGAATAACAATGATTTCATAATTTGGAATAAAAGCACCTAAAATAAAACTGAAATTCAGTTGCATTCTCTATTAGA
>NW_004524630.1:5580768-5591352 GCF_000260255.1 Octodon degus
TCCTCTCCTCTCCTCCCCTCCTCTCCCCTCCCTTCCCCTCCTCTCCTCTCCTTTCCTCTTCTCTTCTCTGCCATGTTGCCCTGCCAGGGAGCCAGCAGAAGCTGTGAACTGAAACCTCTAGAAACCTCTGTAAGCCAAAATAAACCTTTCCTCCTTTGACTTGTGGGTGTTGAGTATTTTTTCTTAGTGACGAGAAAGTAACTAAGAAACATGTAGATATTAGTAGGACCCTTATTTTCCAGGAATTATAATTTGTACTGAATGAATTGACATTGTGGTTCACTAATACTGTAACTGGTAAAGTGTACTGAGTTCTACAAACTGCTTCAAGGTGATCTACTACAATCAATGAATACAAGTGAAGTCACTAGTCACTTGAAAATGGCTAAACAAGTCTCAAATTCTAAAGCAGAAAATTCAAAGGACTATAGAGGTTAGACACATATGGATGTCTGGCCTCCTGATCACCTTATCTCGGTGAGTCATCTATCAGAGAAGTGAGGTGGCCAGACTGGAGCTTAAGTGCCAGGCCTTTGCTCCTACTGACTGTGATCTTGAGGATGTTCCTTTAAATCTCAGCCTAAAAGTAAGTTATAGTAGGATTATCTCACATAGTATGATCTTATAAAAAAAACCCAGTTTTTTATATAATAAATGTAGAGACATAAAATCCATATATTAAAATATTGTGTAAGCATCTGGAGATTGAAAAATAACAATCTGAGAGTTTAGGCCATTGAGGAAATTGCAGGAGTAGAAACTGATAGGTTAGGATTCAAGGTTTCCCAGGTCCCAAGCACCCTGCCTCCAAACTCTTGCCCTTGGCCCCATGCAAACCCAAGCCCCAAGACACAGAACAAGTCTGCCTGGCTTTGACTTGGGAAAGCAATCACAGAAATTCTCCTTTGTTAACATCAAAAGTCCCCCAAAGACCAGGCAGCAGTGCCAAGATTACCTCCCCCTCATCTGTTCCAGCCTGCAAACACCTTTCCATTCCTTAAAGGTCCTGTTCTCTGCTTTGTTCATTGCTGTCTTGGTCCACTAGACAGACAGCCTGCTTGCTGTCCCTAATAAATCTACTCATGTCAGAATGCCTGGTCTGGTTGATTGCATGGTTTCATACCTAACAGAAACAAAGGGAGCAAAAGAGAAGAAACTGAAAAGGCAAGACACTTCCAAATCTTACCTTAAATCTGGACTGAGCCCTAAATTACCTGTATAACCCACCAAAGATTTCAAACATGTCCATGTTGGAGAGCTTTAGGTTTTTTGGCAATGGCAGTATGGCAGAGAAGCAGAAATAAAGGGGGGCACGTTTTTAACTCTGAAGACACAGAGAGAATCAAGGGCAGGAAGATGAGGATCCTCTGACCTGAGACAGGGATGCTGAGACTTTAGGGACTTTTGCTTGGGGCGGGGTTTGAGGGGCAGGTTCAACGACACATAGGTTGCTGATGGGAGGCTCTGATGTGTTGCAGGAAAGGTAAAAGGAAGTTGTACCCAAGGCTGGTGTGGGGAAGAAGGAGGAAGTGGTCACTGGGAAGATAAGCTGTTGTTTTGGGGATTCAACCATCTTGAATTAGGGCCATGATAATTAAGCAGTTTTTACTTAGGCTGGAACCGATCATTTTCATCTTTTTGTTCTTATGAAGGGGGGATGAATCTCCTGGACTGCTTCCTGCTGAATGAAGTCATCGTTTTTGGGGTGAAGAGGTTGACAAGACAATGGTTTATGCTCACATAGCACAGGTGTTTCAACCAGGACAAGAAGTTTAGCGTTAGCAAAGGCTCACATCTGAGACTGAAGCAATCTTATGTGGCACCTGACAGCCATCTGGGCAAATGGTCCAGAGTCTGGGTGGGGGTGAATAAAAGGACTAGCAGTAAATAGGGGATCAGAACCCAGATGGAAAAGCAACATGTGGTGTTACGCTGGGGTTTTGGAACACTTAGGCAGAGACATATAGATGACAGGAGTTGTGATGATCACTCGAAGGACAAGGGCTCAGGATCAGGAAGAGCGAAGTTGTCTGGTGGAGTGGAGTTGTCTGGGCAGCACTTGGCTCAGATGATGAGGAACCAGGAGGACAGCCTGCAACTTTTACTGCTGTTGCTGTCGAGCGGATGACCAGGTGGGGGCCTGTCCATGTACAATCTAATCCTGTAGGCATAGAGGATTTAAGATATTTTAAATCTTCAAGATATACATATGGTGATGATTGAGTGATATCTATTGGTTGAAGGAGGCAGGCATCCGCATGTTGTCACAGGAGGCACTGGAAGAAGGATAGAATGGGAATACAGTCAGCGATGGGGGAAGGTTATCAGGAGCAGGGGCATTGTAAAGCAAAAAAGGTCTCCCATACTTGAGCTCAAATGGACATAGGAAGGTGGGTGCCCTAGGAAATGCCCTGAGTCTAGATAAAGCCATGAAAAGCTGAGAACAAGGAAGGTGTAGTTCCAGGATAAATTTGGTGAGGTGGGCCTTTAAAAACCCATTGCCTCTATTCCCCATTGGTGTCTAGGGGCTGTTGGATGTTGGGGAACACATGGGGCGGCTAAGGGATCCCTGAGGTCCCCTGGTGCAGGGGTAGTAACATGAGTGGGACTAAAAGTTATGTGATCAACAAGGGACGAGGGACAGAGGAGCTGGCCGTGCATTGAGGGTGGGTATGTAGGGTGAACACTGTGGGGAGAGCGGTGAGAGAGAAGTGGAGCTTTTGGAGGAGATGTCTCCCCATGACAGGTGAGGGGCAGGTTGGGATCACAAGAAATTATGAGTGAAACAAACACAGTGTCTAGAGTTAGCATGAAGGGGTCATGCAGGGCAGCCATCCCACTGTGGAGTCTGTAGTCTAATACAATGACCTGTAAACTTAGGAAGATATTACATGTGGTGTCCATGTCAGAATGAAAAGAATGCCCTACCTGAGATGTCCAGCGAGATTCAGGACTCTGACAGAGACACCTTGATGGAGGTCATGTACACTAAGCCCCATTGTTTTTCTTCAGTGACAAGGTCAAGCAGGTCAAGTACTGATGGATCTGATTGTAATGAGGTTTCCTGTGAGGGCAGAGAATTGGATGGCTTACCTGCTCTCATGGACAGACCTGTCACATTTCCAGTGACAAGCTCGGAGATGGAACTAAGTCCCAGTGATGGCTGCAGGATGGGACAGACTCATGCCCTGTGTCCTTTGCCATGCTTGAAACATGGTGTTAAGGCACCCAGCCATGGGCCCTCTTCTCCTGCACCACTTCCAATGTTCCCATATGTGCCAACCACAACTGTGTTGCAAAAATTTAACCTTGATTGTTTGTATCTAGCTGATTACGCATATAGCTTTATTTCAGCTTGCTTCAAGGACTCTATACTTTGGGCCCAGAACACTCTGGCCCACCCAGGGACATTTCATGACTCCCTGTTCCCAATCTGCCTGCCCAGAACACCCTGGCCCAGCTAAGGATGCTTTATAACTTACCTTCCCCCAATTCCACATGCTATTGCTCCGTGAAGACCCTACCTCCCCAGTCATCACTGCTGTTCAGGTCTGCTGAGCAGCCCGGCACATGTTAGTTGCCATCTCTAAACTGCTCCTTTCATGCCTGCTGATGTGAGTGTGATCTTGTGTGGGTTCAAGGACATCTTTTTCCTGATGGTTTTCCTGTCACATGGTCCAGGAAGATATGGGGTGATAGCATTATTTAGGCTCAGTATTACCTTACCATAATCCTGGTTTGATGGGAGTCCCGAGTGTTGCAGCCAAAACCTGGCACTTGTATGTATTTGCTTTTTTGTCTCTATCATTGAAGACATGGAAAGTTAGATTAAATAAGTCTCCTGTGGGGTTTGAAGGCTGAGATCTGTCTTTTAAGTTTGGCATGAATGTCAGGAGGAGATAGAAATATAAAACAGAAATTAATAACAATTGCTCTTTCAGGAGAATCTGGATCTACATTAGTATACTTAGTTGGCAGCAATACACTTAATTATGAAAATTGTATCTGAATATTAAGCACCTTGAAATATGAAGTGTAACCAGAGAAGTGTTGTTTCTGACCAAGCACGGATGCTCTAGTGGTTAAATCACTGTAGAATGTTAACAGACAACAGTTACATAATTTTACAAAGATCATTTGACATCAATAATCATACATAGTGCAGCATCATTTATGAGAAAAAATATTTTAATTTTCTTTGAAAAACTTTATCTTTTAATCAATGACAAAATTATTGGAGGTGTCCCCCAAGAGACTATGGAGATTATTGTGGGTTCTTTATTAATGGACAAAGGTTCACCACCCCTCTATCTCCCAATTAGGGTCCTGTCCAATATTCTCTCCCCATTTTAAAGATTTTTCTTTAATTGGCTTAAAATTTTTGATGATCTATGAGTAAACCAATTTTGATATCACTTAGACCAGATGGTAATTCAGTAGAAAGTATGCTTTAAAGTCTATATTTCAAGGGCTGGGAAGATAGCTCAGTAGAATAAGCTCTTGCCTAGCAAGTGCAGGGTCCTGAGTTCAATCCCCAGTACTGCAAATAAATAAATAAATAATAAAGTCCATATTTCAAAGCTCAAAGAAAAAGACAAACAGCACTTCATGGAATGACATACAAACACATAAACAAATACACAGAACACACAAATGAACATTTTTACAAAATCACAGTGCACTCAAATATATTTTTGACCTAGTTAGATTATTGTAGTTTTTTTAAGTTTACAATTATAAAAAGACTCATCAGAATTTTTGTAGGTCAATTAATAGATAGCTCTTATAAGAATTTTAAAAACATAAAAGCCTCTTGCTTATAGCTACTATACGTTGCAGGAAGAGTTGCGGCAAGATGGCGGTGGCCCATCACGTGGTGAGGCACAAGATGGCGCTCTCAGTCCATCTTGTGAGATGAGCAGCTGTAAGATGGTGGTGGATGTCCACATGACTTGCAACATGGTGACCGGCCACATGGCCCACAAGATGGTGGCTGAGGTTCTGATATGGGGGAGAAAAGAGAGGTGGAGAAATCTACAGGGGAATTGGAGGCAGAAGCAGAAAGCAGAGATGTTGTTACAGGGGATGGAGTAGATAAAGAATAAAGATGCAGTCAGAGGAAACTGACAGGACAGAGTTTCTGGTGGAGGGGTAGGGAGGATAGTACTCATGGATAAGGCTCGAGGATACTGGATGGAGGAAAGTGGTGATGGGGGCATGTCTTGAGTCCGCAAAGGCTGTTAAGGGATTTTGAGCCATTTTCCATTGCAATAGCAGATGGCTAAAAGCTCAGGCCATTGGCTTCCATTGTCGAGTTTACACTGTGGCCAAGCCATCTGGCAGTGAAAAGTTAGTTGTTTGGGTTTGAGATATCCTCTGATTTGGACAGCTCTCAAAATCTTCAGGCGAAAATTCAGTGGGATGTGTCTTTGAGGATGAGAAGGAATATTTTCCATGGTAACCAAATTAGAGTGAGTCAAAGATTTAGGGCAAATTCCTGATGTCACCCCTGTTAGAAAGCACTTTCTAACCTGGAGTGAGTATGAGGGAGAAGGCCAACACCTGCTGTAGTCATGAGCAAAATCTGGGGGCTGAGATCCAAATGGTCATGGAAGAGGGAGTCCCAGCATGAGCTCACAATTTCCAAGATGAGGACGAAAATGACGTGGGACTCCCCCTGAAAGAAGAGTTTGACCTCATCTGTAAGGATTGAGACTGGTCAGTGTTGGGTGCAAGCTGTCAATGTCAGGCAGCAGAGGCAGAAATAGAAGCACAAAACAGCTTGTAAAGGCATTCAAAATCATGAGAAGGGATACCCTGGAAGCCACATGACTCACTGATCTGAGACACGGCACCTAAATGTTAAGAATTTTGGTGATGGCAGTGTATCAGAGAAACAGAAATAAAGGAGGGGGAAGCTCACATTAGCTCTGAAGACACAAGGAAGATTGAGAGTAGGGAGATGGGGAGATCTTTTGACTTGAGGCAGGAAGACTGAAACATTATGCTGGGGGTGGAGTTTGAGGGGCTGGTTCAGTGACACACAAGGAGCTAACTGGGGGCTCCTTTGTGTGCCAGGGAAAGGTAAAAGGAAGTCATATTCAGAGCTGGATTGGGGAAGAAAGAGGAAGTGTTCATTGGGAAGATAAGCTGTTGTTTTGGGGATTCAGCCATGTTGAATTGGGACCATGTTAATTAAGCAGCTTGCTTTAGTCATGCTCTAAAGCAAAAAAAAAAAAAAAAAAAAAAAAGTTTATAAAAATAGGTGGATTGTTCAACTTGTAACACACAATGTGCAAATTGTCCTTGAAATTTATCACTGAATTTCATATTTAGTAGAAATTCATCTATTTTTATTGTTCATCTCATCATATAGAATAATAAAAGATGAAAATAAAGGATCGCTTCCTTTTTGTGTGTGTGATGAACCTAGAACGATATATCTAGGGCTTTGTACACTGTGGACAAGTGCTCTACCCATGAGCAATGCAAACAGCCCAGCACTAGTATTAAATAAGATTATTTCTTCTACTTCATTAAGTAAGCTGTAAATGAACTTGCATCAAAGTTTTACTTTGAGTCTAGGGTAGAGAAAAAAATCTTGCTAACTTGTACAGTTTTTGTCATTGTCCTGATTCATGCTGATACCAATACTTTAATGCACCATTTTTCTTGCATCACAAATGTTAAAGTAAATAGAGCAAAAAGGGAAAATAAAAAAAATATTATTATTACAAAACTAGTTTGGATATTATAAACTTCTTGGGGGCTCTGCATATCATGTTTTTAAGAACCAATAATGTAGGTTGTTCTTGGTGCACATTAGTTATCTGCCCGTAGGCTTCACAGAATGTTCTAGACTTCAACTTGGCTTTCATTATCCTGGTCTGGTTTATAAAAGAAGTTCAGAGAAAAAATGAAGACACAATACAACCTGATGTATGAAGATCTGAGTTGTACTAAAATGTGTCTTTGACTTGAATAAAAATAGAGGAATCGTGATAGAACTGGAAGGATACTCCCGAGTGGGACAGCCATATTTCCTAGGCTGTCAGGGTCTTTCAGTTTGTACCAGTCTCCTTTCTGTGCTTTTGGGACAGGTGAAGCAGAGATGAGAAATATCAATCTAATGACAATTTATGAAGGTACTCAAAAAGGTCATATTTTTTACTATAATATTAGTTGGAACAAAATACCAAACAACCACAAATTTAAGAAGGATAGATTTATGTCATTTCAGGTTTCAGGTAATCCAGTCAAAGTTCATCTGATGCTAAAGCAGAAACAGCATAACACAAAATCACAGCAGAGGACAGCTGGCTGCCCCATGGCTTCAGGAAGCAGAACAGGAGAGAAGTGCGGGATATAGCCTTCAAGGTCATGTCCCCAGTTGTCCACCTCCAAGCAGGTACCACCTCCTAAAAACAATTACCACCTCCCCTCAATGCGGTGATCCACCAGTGAGTGTAGCACTTCCACAATCCAATCCCCTTCCAAAAGCTCCACTTCTGCGCACCTAAACTTTGAGGAGATGTTGAGATCTAAACCATAAAAACAGGTTGCCTCACAACACACTTTCCTTATTTATTCCTGTCAGTGTCTGTCTCTGTGAGTTCACTGGGTCAGTGCTCCTCTCAAATACTGCTAAACATCACCTTCTGAAAACAAAAGAAAGCAAAAACATCCATGTCATAAATGCTGTTGCCAGAGAGATGTAATTGTTTTAGCCACTCAAAGCTTGCACCTCGGGTCAGTGACATCACATTTCTTTCCAGAGAAAACAGCATTAGCAGGCTCTGATGACCTTATTAACATTTTCATAGCTTGCAATAGTAAAGTCAAATGAAGTTTCAGAAACAAAATGTTCCCCACATACTATGAATATTAATCACTTTATTTTCAGCTTAAAAATAACATTAACTGTTTGCCTGCTCAAAATTTTCTTTTTATAACAATGAACACACAAACACGCATCAATATTGGTCAGGCAGTGACCTTTACTAAAGGGCATACAAACGTTGTTTAATTCCAAATTCAAAATTTATGTAGCCATTATTGATAAGGAAATGGATGTTTAATTGTCAATATTTCTTTATTACAGAAGAAAATGATGTCATTGCATAATAAATAACAGTGCCTTTACTCTGCCATTCCCTTTGATTTTTCTGTAATACATTGATTTTAGTGGGCCTCATGTAAACAATATAGAAACGGATTTTGCTCTTTGCCCTTTACTTTGTATTATCTTTGCTTACTAGTGGCAAATCATGTCACATTTTGAGTGTTGTAACTGCTATATTTGTGCCTTTCATTTGACTTTTAATCTAATTAAGGTCTTCTTTTCTCAACCAGCTTTAGAAAACCTGCAATAAACCAAACCATTGTCCTTTACTTATGCTAAAGCTCAAAGTTTTTAAAATACTAAATCATAACCAATGGCAGAAGAACTGCTAACCTCACCCCTTCCCCAAATGAGATACCTTCAAAAAGACTGTGAAATACTACCATAAATGGAGATGGTACATATAGTAATATACATGAGATCTTTAAAACTTCCACACAAATTCCTCAGAGAACTTCACATGGATCCAATTATAGAAATTTGTGAAGCAAACAACTCAGGGTTTGGTCTGTGAGATAATGTGAAGAATGGAACATGTCTTCTGTGTTCCCTAAGTTTGAATACCAACACTAAAATCTCTGCTGTCCAGTATTTCTGTTCCATTATCACACCTGTGGTGTGGCTTCATCTCACTCTGACACGCTTTTCCAGAATTTTGAACTGGACTAAAAAACATAACATTATTTAGTGCCTGATCTCACTTCTTTACTGATTTATTTAAACTAGGGGACTCTTGACCATTGTAAGACTTGATAATCAATAAGCTTGATTATTATGAGAGTTGATTTCTGCATCCTTGAGCTTTAATATGATTCAAAATTAGTAGAGACAAAACAGGTCAGTTGTGAGAGCTCTGTTCCTTCTAATATCATCACTGTGGAGTTCTGTTTAAAGTAGAATCCTCTGTGTATTCATATTTTCATATTGTAATAATGGACTGATTGTGTCAATGTGAGCTTAATTCAGAGAAGCTTAACTAAATTGATGCAACAATTCTACATCTTATGACGTAGAAGACCCAACCTAATGCATCTCTATGCCCAGATAGTATAAAGGGAAAATGAACAAGGGTAGATCTGCTTCTGCCATTCAGAGCTCAAGTCTTTGCCATTGGCATAGATTTCATTTCGTGGCTTCCAGCACAGACTCTACCCTTCCATCAACGACCCATTGGCCTCCTGATACGCACTTGCCTAGAGCCCTGGAGTGACCCTGAGACCTTGAACTGAATCCTTCCATCTGCAGTGTGCGGGCACCCTCTGCACTCTTCTTCATCTGACCGTGGCTGACCATCCAAAGTCATATTGTAATTTCTTATAAATTTGTATATCTTGTGTTATATCTGTTTCTCTAGTTAAAAAGATGACTGATATGCACAACTTGGAACTTAATGAATGGAGGAGAAATTTGTTGATACTAGAGTCCATTAACCTCAGATAAAAAAAAATCATGGTCTATAAATTTAGATAACCACTTAGCATTGATAGTATTGTGAACAGTTGAATTGTATCAGCACTAAAACAAGTATGTTAGTCCTGATCCTCAGTATCTCAGAATATGATTCTTTTTGGAAATAGAGTAATAAAGAGAGACTTAGTTAAAATACAGTGCTTATTTGGGCTTCTAAATCCCATATGACTGACACCATTACAAAATGGGAAGTTTGTGGATAACTTACACACAAGAACAATGCTGAATTCAGACTGAAATAATGTTACCATCAGGACAGGAACTACTAGAATATAGGAGAGAGATCTGGAATAGGCCATTTCTTAGTATCTTTAGAGGAAGGTTGATTGTAGACTTCTGACTGACAATTATGAAATCTAAATTCTTCTGTTTTCAGCTATGTAGGCTGTGACATTTTGATATGGCAATGTAACAAATTAATACACAATTCAAAGGCAAAAGAGGAAAGGAAATCAAATATAATGATTTGTTTAAAAAGACAGATAGCAGACTCATAATATGAGCAAATGAATATTTTAAGCATTACAATGAAAATGTAGTTACGGGAATTTAAGGATGTGTAAGTAACTTGTGGATCCTGAAAGTACATACTATCAATCATGTTTGAAGAAAGATCTATTTACACCAGCAAGTCAAATCAATTTGGATGAAGGAATATATTTTTGTTTGTTTGCTTCCTCATATGTCTCTCCTTAAGGAAAAAGATGTGCTTTATTTGTCCTTATTGCCTTCGTGAATGAGCAATTGAGTGAGCAAATGAATGTCCCTCTTACAGACAAATTATGGAATCTGTTTCCTTTTGGCCAGGATCCCAGCCTTTGGTTTGATGCTCTCCATGGTGCTGAACAAATGCATTTAAAAACCAAGCATATTCTAGCTTCCCTTAGTGGATTCTAGGTCTGCATTTCCATAGGAATTTCTTATCACTGCAAAGAAATATGAATAAAAAGGCACGGCTTCTTCCAAAAAAGATATGGTGCCCTGTGCTCTTA
>NW_004524630.1:5592087-5596703 GCF_000260255.1 Octodon degus
GTCTGAGAAATGTGGTGCCAGTTACTGCGCAAACTCACGAATGTTAGCAGCTTTTTCCTTTTCCTTTTTTTTTTTTTTTTTTTTTTTTTTGTGGTACCAGGGATAGAACTCAGGACCTTATTGCCAGGCAAACACTTACTCCACTGAGCTATCTCCCTGGCTCCCCTAATTTGTAAATAGAATTTGGGCGATAAATGAAAGACAGTGATGTTCAATTATTAGTATGAACAATGCTTTTGAGGAAATCATCATATTTTTAAGTGTAGACAATCAAGCTGAATTACTACATTTCTATTGATTTTAACATTAATATTAAAATTAAAAGTCAGCCTTAGAACTCAGAACTCACTTGCATGAAGTCCCTAATGTGTGATCACAGAGAGAACTCAAAGTCACCATGTAGGAGAGCAGGGTCTGGGAGAGTAGAACGAGGCCACGCTCTGTGTTCCCTGCATTATCTGCCAGACAGCTGGATCTGCGAGAGGAGTGTGAGTTTCTGCGCCACACCTCCTCCATTGTCTCCAGAAGGCACTGTCTGGGAACACAAGCTTATGGCAGGTGGACTGACCGGAACCCCAAGACCTGAGACCCAGGACGACAGCCAGGTTGCAGAGGCGTGGGTGTGCACACACTTTTGGAGGGTGGGAAATTGGTGAGACCAGCAACTGGAAGTGTCTGGAGCAGCAGTGAGGAGCCAGCAGCTGGGCTCTGGAGAGCTCCACCGTCAGAAGACCAGAACTCTAAACACCAAGGGAATTCAACTGCTTTCATCCTCCTTGTTTATCTGATTGCCTATCCCTTCCTGTATTTCTATCTTGTATTCTGTAGTAATTTATGTGTTGGTTTTTTTCTTTTTCTCTCTGCTTTCCTTTTTTATTTTTTATTTTCTCTCTGCTTTCCATTTTCTTTCTTTCTTTTCTTCTTCTTCATCCTTTCTAATTTTTCCTTCTTTTCTCTTTTTCTCTTGGAGACAGGTGTCAGTTTTTAATGTGATGTTACTTTGTGTGGACAAAGTTATAGCTCAGGGAACTATCAGGTGCCTAAAACACTACACACCAGCTTTGATGTTGAGGTGAGGAGGCAGCTGGTTGGTTGGTAAAACACATGAGCTATCTAGGGTAGCTGTGGCCAGGATCAGACAGAACCCCTCCTCCATGCACATACCTTACTAGGACCCCCAAGGCACTGTCCCCAGGGGCCTGTAAGTCGCAGACCAAGAGGTTTCTAAGAAGGGCAGTAGCTGCCAGGATCTTGTCATCCCTCAGAGGCTAGGGAACAACGTTAGAACTAGGCAGCAGTACTGGTATGGGTCTAGCCCAGATGCTGCAGGCCACAACAGACACAGAAGCTTGTGGGGGGAATACTGGCTTCCCACTGGTGGTGGTCTATGAGAGGTGGACAACCTTAGAGGTCTCAGAGAAGCTGAGGAAGAACCTTCTCCAGCTAGTCTACACGCCTCAGGTCCATGTCCTCTGCCTGGGCCCACTGTACTCCACAGTGAAGATCCTCAGCAGCTCCACCATAAGCTGCAGGGTGTCCCCACTGACTTTGGTCTTGTCATCCCTGAAGTGCAGGTGCAGCAGTCTGCTGGTTCTCTTCCTCTTTTTCTAAGACTTAAGTTTCTTCCCTTTTACAGATCCTTTTTATCTTCAATTACTTCTTGAATTTGGACTTTCAAGTGAGTAAACATCATGTCTGCCCTTTCTGACTGCTCCATCATACTCTATTTCATTCTTTCCTTCCTGTGTTCTCTAGTTTCCCTGAAGTTGGGTGCTCACCCTTCAATCTCCAGCTTTCACTCTACTGTGTTGGACCTCACTCATCATTTTAGCCTATCCACTACCCATCATAAGCCTATCCTCTTCCCCCCCCACCACAGAAGGGTAAAACCACTCTGCTAAAGGGAAAATCTCCATATAAATGTGTACAACATATGTTTGATTTTACTGCATATCTTTAGAGCTTGTTCTCATGATTGGAGGTATTAGGTTTGGCTTTACCATACTTTATCAGTAGTCAAGCTTTACTTGAAATGATTGTTATTACCAAATGTACTACTTTATCCAGGGTAAAGTATAAATAGTTTTTATACTTTTTAAATTTATGTTATAAATAGTTTTTCTCCCCTGCATGAATACATTGTGATTGTACATGGCCATAATCAGCACCACAGCCCAGTACCAAAGGATTAGAGGCTGAAATAAATAGTAACTTTGCATGCTTTACAGAGTGAGAAGGTAGCATCTTGGGATAGCTATAAGAAACCACTCATATGCAGAAGACATCCCTGAAGAACAAACATCCTCTAGGGAAACCTCTATACTAGTGATAAAGCTATACATTGTGAGAAACTGGCAAGTATCAATGAGGAAAACAAAATAAAATAAAAATGAAAAAATGCAGAAGCAAAAGGTAATCCCTAACTCACCCAAGATAAATCTAGAAATTAAGGAGATAAAAGAAATTGGAAGTCAAACACTGAAGGTGTCTGAAATTATGGGAACAGAAGAAAAAAAAAAACAAGTAGAAAGTGTTGTACAGAAAATAATCTTTCAGATGATGCTTTAAATCAAATATATTAGAGAACACACAGATAAAAGAATAGACAAGCTTAGAAAAATAATTTCTTCCCAAGATAGGAAAGAAATGGAAACCATGAAACATCTGAAGAGAACTTAAAGAGATTAAAACCTCTATTGACAGTTGCTATGGTTTGTGTCTAGATGTCACCCCAAGGCCTCATGCAGTCACTGGGGAGCTTGTAGAGTTTGTGATTCATTCACGATCCAGTGGTGGGATTACGGGTGTCAGCACTACGCTGGCCCTGGGCAGGATAGCCTGACTGCAGTAGAAGGGGGGCGGAAGCCTTGCTCTCTGCGGCTGCTCCTCCCTTTTGCCCTTGACGTTTTAGTGCTTTATGCTGCCATAAACTGCTGCACTCTGCCTTGGAGACAGCTGATTATGGACTGAAATCTCTGCAAACTGAACTAAATAAAGGTTCCTTTCTTAATTTTGGAGGTCAGGTATTTTTCCCAGCACTGAGAGAAAATTAACTGAGACAAAAGTATATGCAACATATTGAATGAAAGAGGCAATAACATTTCAGATTTTGAACACAGAATTGCAGCTAGTGATTATGAAAAGAAAAAAAAAATTTTAAAGTAATAAAATACCATGAAAACCCAATCCAACAGGTACAAGATGAAGCAAAGACGAACAATATGAGATCGATTGGGGTCGATGAGAAAGCTGGAGACACCACAAATTCCATTAAAAAAATCTTCACAGAAATAATGGCAGAAGGCTGGGTCTGGTGGCACACATCTATAACCTGAGTCATGCGAAGGGTGAGGCAGGAGAATTGTTGCAAGCTCAAGATCACCCTGGACTATAAGGTGAGATCAAGGTCAGCCTGAACTGCACAGTTATATCCTGTCTCAGAAAGACAAAACAGAAAATGAAAAAGAAAAAGAAATAATAGTAGAAAAATTCCTGAATGTGGATAAAGGATTTCACATTCAAATAAATGAAGCATATAGAAATTCAAACAGTCATGACAAAGATAAAACTACACAAAAACATAACTAAGTTTCAAAAAATCCAGCACAAGAAAAAATGTTAAAAATATTAGAGAAAAAAAAATATGACCTATAAAGAAAAGCCAATCAGAATCACAACAGACATTTTAACACAAAACCATAAATCAAGCAGTGCTTGGAGAAAAGTATTTCAAGTCCTGGAAAAAAAAAAACCTTCGAATGCAAATTTATGTATCCTGCAAAACTACCTTTCAAAATTAATGATGAAATAAGAAACTTCCACATGAAGACTAACTGAAGAGTGTCATAACCACAAAACCAATCCTACAAAGAGGAGAAATATGCTAGAGAGAGATAAAAATCACAATTCCAAGAACAAAATCAGAAAAAAGTCATAAGGCAAGGCAAGCTATTAAATGGAGGGGAAAATCAGAGAAGCAACAGCAGGAAGATACCAGGACAAAGATAAGCCAATACATAACAGTTCTATCCGCCACTGTAAGAAGCCGATGCTCACTGATAAAAAGAAATAGACTTGCAGAGTGGATCCAGAAACAAAATGTTGCATACAAGAAACATACTTAACTCAAAATGAAATTCATAAACTGAGAATCAAAGGATGGAAAACACTACTCTACAAAACAGGAAACCAGAAGAAAGCATGGGTAGCTATTCTGTTATTAGAAAATGTAAACTTCAAACCAAGACTGATCAAAAGAGAAAAAGAAAGTTACTACATACTTGTCAGGAGAAAACTGAAAGAGGAAGTAATAACAATCATACATACACATGCACCAGATACAGGAATACCCAACTACATAGTACAATCATACATATACATGCACCAGATACAGGAATACCCAACTACATAGCACAATCATGCATACACATGCACCAGATACAGGAATACCTAACTACATAGTACAATCATACATACACATACACCAAATACAGGAATACCCAACTACATAGTACAATCATACATACACATGCACCAAATACAGGAATACCCAACTACATAGTACAATCATACATACACATGCACCAGATACAGGAATACCTAACTACATAGTACAA
>NW_004524630.1:5596803-5608335 GCF_000260255.1 Octodon degus
AACTACATAGTACAATCATACATACACATGCACCAGATACAGGAATACCTAACTACATAGTACAACCATACATATACATACACCAAATACAGGAATACCCAACTACATAGTAACATTATTAATAGACATGAAAAAGTAATTAAGCAATACTGTAATAATAACTGGAGACCTCAATACCTCATTGGCACAAACAGATAGGTGAACTAGACAATCAGCAAATAAATAACAACAATGAACCAAACCTATGAAGAAATGGACTTAGTAGATGTTTACAGACTGTTCCACTGAACATCATCAGATTATACATTATTCCCAGCTGCACATGAAATGCTTTCTAAAATGGACCACATACTAGCCCACAGAACATGCAAAGGAAGTGAACTTATTCCATGCATGTTATGTGACAATAATGAAATGAAATTAGAAATTAATGACAAAAGAAATAGTAAAAGTTGCATAAACACACGGAAATTAGATACACTTCCAAATGACCAATTGGTCATAGATGAGGTAAAGGAAGAGATTAAACAATTTCTACAAAAATGAGAATGCATATATAACATAATAAAATTTATGGGACACAATTAAAACAGTAATAAGAGGGAAGTTTATAGCAGTGAGCTTTTACAACAAGAAAATAGTATGAACACAAATAAACAAAACAATGTTATACCTCAGACTTCTAGAAAAAGATGAGCAAGATAAATCCAAAACCCATAGAGTGGAAAAAAATTGTAAAGATCAGGGTACAAATTAACACAATGGATGGCTACCAAGACAACAATACAAAGAATTAATGAAAAGGAGAAGTCCTCATGGATTCATTGCTGAATTCAACAAGAGATTTAAAGACTATATGCAAAATACTCTTCAAACTCTAATAAAATTAAAAGGAAAACAATAGTCCCTAAATTATTTCTGAAGTAAAACATTACACTGATATCAAAACCAGAGACAGACCCAACCAAAACAGAGAACTACAGGCCAATCTCCATAATGAACTAAGATGTAAAAATCTTCAATAAGATACTGACAAAAAAAATTCAGTAAATCCTCAAGAAGATTATACACCATGGCCAAGTGATACATCCCAGAAATGCAGGGACAATACAACAAATGCCATCAATAAATGTAATACAACATATCAACAGAGCGAGAGACTAAAATCACATAATAATCTCAATAGATTCAGTAAAAACTTCTGAGTATAAAGTCTAGCACTCCTTGATAAAAACCCCACAGAAAATGGAAATAGATGGTCTTTAAATAAATCTGATAAAAGCCGTATATGACAAACCAACAGCCAACATCATACTAAATGGACAAAAACTGAAAGCTTTCACTTTTAAACCAGGAAAAAGACAAGGATATCCACTACCACTAGTACTATTCAACATAGTTCTGGAAGCATTAGCCAGAGCGAATGATCAAGAGAGATGAATAAATGAATAAGGATAGGAAAGATAAGGTAAGCTGTCATTATTCACACATGACATAATACTCTACATAGAAGACTTGAGAAAGTCCACCACAAGATTCATAAACTTAATAATCAAATTGAGTTGTATGTCTGGATATAGTCAATACTCAAAAATCAATAACATTCTTGTATAGAAACAACAATCTCGTTGAGACAGAAATGAGGAAAACCACACCCTTCATAATAGCATTCAAAAACTAAATACTTAGGTGACAATCTAATAAGAGAATTAAAAATTTTATAGATTGGAAATTACAGTACTCTAGAAAAGGAGATCAAAGAGGATACGGAAAAATGGAAAGATACTCCTTGTCCATGCATAGAGCCAACATAGTGAAATGGTCATACTTCCCAATTTGTCATACAGATTTAATGCAATCCCCACCCAAATACAATCATATAACACACATATCTGCAGAAAACATTTCTAAAGTTCATCTGGAACCAAAAGAGACCTAAAATAGCAAAGGCAATCAGCGAAGAACGACAAAGGCAAGGCAGGAGGTATCACAATCTCTGGCTAGAAAATATACTGCAAAGGTACAGTGATAAAACCAACATGGCACATGCAAAAAAGCAGACCTCACAAACAATGAAACAGATTAGAAGATGTTGACACAACTACAATCACAGTTGGCCACATCATCTTTGATAAAGGGGCCAAACATGTTGAAGGAAAGATAGCCTGTTTAATCAATGCTGCTGGATAAACTGGCTTTCCAAATGTCAAAGGATGAAACAAGATCCGCGTCTGTTACCATGCACTAATCTAAAGTTTAAAATGTATGAAAAATGTTACACTGGAAGAGAAGGTAGGTAGAAATCTTGAATACATAGTGTAAAGAAGAGTCTTCATGAACAAAAATCAAACCACATGGTAAACATATCAAAGAACCAAAAACTTGGATGTCATCTTATTTAAAACCTTTTGCAAGGGCCAGCCAAATAGTTCAGTGGATTAAAGAACCTGCAAGAAGACACAGTAGCTGCCATGCCAGCCCTACCCCCAGGGTGTACTGAGATAGCAATTGAGACTGGGCATGGTGGCACATGCTTGTAATCCCAGCTCTTAGGAGGTTATAAACAGGCAGATCACTAGGAGTCCATTAGTGAGACCCTGAACACCCTGTAGACCGTTCCCTAAAATACAAAAGAAAACAAAAAAATTTGCACATCAAAGGAAATGACTAAGAGAGTGAAAAGAGAGACTACAGATTGGAAAAAAAATTTTTACCTAACTGTCCCTCAGACAAGGGACTTCTATCTAGAACATATAAAGAATTTTTAAAAATCAGACCTTCAAAAGTCAGTGATCCTACAGAGACAATCCAAAGCTTACACATGTGCAACTGATTTATTTCACTTATGAGTAGAGCCTCTAGTTGCATCCATGTGCAACATAACAACCACAGGTGAAAACCTCTCATCCTGTTTTAAATATATGCTGTCTTTAATGTCATATCTGTGTTTATTAACTGATGAAAAGGAAAAAGAAAAAAATTAAGAGGCATTTAAAAAATTAATGACCCAGTAAAAAATGGACATCTAAGATGAATATATGCTTCTCAGATAAAGAAATACAAATGGCAAATAAATATATGAAAAATTTTCAACATCGTTGATCATGCAAGAAATGTAAATCAAAATAACACCGAGATTCAATCTCACCCCAGAAGAAATGGCTATCATTTAAAAAAAAAATCAACCAATTTCAAGTACTAGTGAAGCTGTGTGGAAAAAGAAACCCTTCTCCACCTCTGGTGAAAGTGTAGACTGATACAACCGCCATGGAAATCAGTGTGGTTAGTCCTCAAACAACTAAGATTACAGGTCCCATTTGACCCAGCTATTCTCTTTCTGGATATTTTCTCAGAAGAAATGGAAACATCATATCATAGCAATATATGTGCACCCATGTTTATAGCTGTACAATTTGTCATAGTTAAATCTTGGAAATAAACCAAATGCCCAACAACTGAGGGATGAATAAAAAGATGTGATATTTTTATATAATAGACTACTACTCAGCCATAAGGAAGGGTAAGCTTGAAACATTTAGATGGAAATGGATGCAACTTGAGTTTATATTCATAAATAAAATAAATCAGACTCACATGTATAAATATTGTATTGTCTCCCCAGTGTAAAAAGCTGAAAGTATAAATAAGGCTCAAAATGTGGAGCAGATATCATGAAATGGGAAGAAACTGCTCAAAGAAAAGATAAACTGTAATGGTAGGTCAGGGGTCTAACCACCTGCCTGGCAAGTGTAAGGACCTGGGTTTAATCCCTGGTACCACATACATGCCATACCAGCCCTGGAACCCCAGAGCACTGTGAAGGCCACCAAAACTGGGTGTGGTGGCGCCAGAGCTGGGTCCCAGAGCTGAGGAGACTGAGACAGGAGGATCACTTTGAGTACGGGCTGCATAGCAAAACCTGTATCAATTAAATAAATAAAAAACAAAAAAACACATTGGGGGGGCAGTCAAATAGCTCAATGGATTAAAGTGCCTGCAAGCAGGCACAGGGGCTGGGGATTTGATCACCCAACCTGCCTTTCCAGCCTTGCCCCCAGGACGCGGGGCATGGTGGCACATGCCTGTAATCTCAGCTCTTTAAACAGGCAGATCATTACGAGTCTTATCTAGTAATGAGACCCTGAACACCCTGTAGATCATTCCCTAAAATACAGAAATAAATAAATAAAAATAAAAAAATGTTTTGAAATTTTGTATCATTGTTTTTATTGTTTATTTCTCTTGTCTTTAAAATAAAAAAAAATCAAGTACATTTTTGGCTGTTTATTTACTTTCATTTTTTAAATAGAGTATAAATTAGAATTAAAACAAAAAAATTACAAGTGATACATAATTTAACTGAACAAAATAATATGAATTTCATAGTATTTTTTGTAATACAAAGTGTTGTCTTCAAACCAGTTATTCATATTGTCAGATATATGCATGTAAAATTGGAAGAAGACAGAAACAAAGAAAGAAATGTATAAGAAATTAAGAAGAGAAAAAGTACAAACAATAGAAAATGGGAAATGAAACAAATTAAGCAGTACCTGCTTCTTTCCAAAGACCATCAAGAAGTGCACAGTACAGTTGCCCAAATCATCCTGCTTACATCCCTAGATAAATCTCTTTCCCCCACTCCCTCTTCTATCCTTCTCTTCAACTCAGTAACTTTCTTAAAGTTGAAAATTAAGGCAATTTGATCAGTTTTCACAAATGGTATGTTTCAAGAATTTGTTTTCAGAAAAAAATCCTAAAAAGTAATACCTAAAAATATAGTTATTTTACTGCAATTACAATACGACTTTGGAATAGAAGACTTGTGAATAAAAGGAAGGAAAATTATATATCCATATTTAGATATAGATATATACATATTTGTGACCCTGCAGAAGTCTTTCTCCAAGTTTTCACTCATGACAGACTTCTTACCAAACTTTCAGTTTTTAAGAAAATTTCTTCTCTTGTGAAGAGGCAGTTTCAAGGACAATTTTGAAGGTCCCAAATCTCAATCACACATTTCTTTGTAAGGAAGCCAGAGAATGAAATGTGAACTACAGCAAACTGAACTAATTATAGTTGAGAATAAGAAGCAGCCTTGATGAAAACTATAATTATTTGTGAAGACCTTCTATTGAGTAAATATGCCATTATGTCAAAACAATGTGGCAAAAGGGTTTAAATATTTTCTTCTTGCCTTCCATTTCAAAATGCCATGCTTAACAAAACTCAAATCATTACCAGATGGATTACTAAAAATCCATTCTCTGAAGGAGCTGACATTTCATCAATCTGATGAAAATTTGAGCTCCTATATATATAGTTTTTTAACTGTGATAATAGGCATTTGAGGAACAAAGTTTTGCTGGGTACCTTGATTGCTAGAAAGTTTAATTGAAGTGTAATTGCATTTTTTTATACTAAAGTCATCCTACCAACTAACATGAATCAGAAACTCTTAACTGATAAACAACTGATCTTCTCAAAGTTCTTTGAAAAGCCAGTTTGTAATGTGAAACATATTTTCTCACAGAAAATGGTCACAATAATGATGTAGTTATAACAGCCACAAAATCTGTAGGACCAGTGCTCACTAACCTTTTTGTTTGTTTTTTATGTATTTGGTACAGGGTCTCACTACGCAGCCTGGACTCATAGTGATCCTCTTGTTTTCAGCCTTCCCGGAGCTGGGATTACAGGGATGTGCCTGGGGATGGGGCTGGTGTGGCATGGGGTGCTGGGGATTGAACCCCAGCCCCTGTGATTGCCTAAGCAGGCACTTAGCCTGCTAAGCTATCTCACCAGTGCCTTAACTAATATTTTATCAAAAGAATCCACATAGAAATTTGATGATTAAAACAAAGCAGATAAAACAAAAACCAGATGTTATATCAGTCAATAATTTTTGAGTTTTTTTATTAGTGCCTATTGTTAGGATCCAAAATCCCACCTCAAAATCTTAAGTTCAGTAGTAAGAGCTGGTCAGGAGGGTGGGCCACTGAAGCTGTGGCCTGAAAGGGTATATTCTTGTCTCTGAGTCCTCTCTTCTCTCTGATTCTTAGCCGACATGGGTTTCACAGCTTTTCCCTACCAACCCCTTCCTCATGCCATTTCTGCCTTCAGCCAGCCAGTCATGGAGTGAAACCAGACACCAAATTAAACCTTTCCTCTTTTAAATTGTGTATGTTGCAGAAAGCAAATTGGTCAAGCAATGGCCAAGACTCATCCACATGGCTGACACTGATAAAGGATCTACAAACTGCAGTACAGCATTTCAGGGTAAATCCTGACGGG
Organism: Octodon degus; assembly: GCF_000260255.1. NCBI lineage: Eukaryota > Metazoa > Chordata > Mammalia > Rodentia > Octodontidae > Octodon > Octodon degus. Next base: position 5,603,101 of record NW_004524630.1, read on the forward strand.
ATTTGACTGACCTTGTCAGATATAAAAGTTACATTTCTTGTTATATAGGTCTTGCTTTATCTTGCTTTTAACCATCCAGCAGAAAAGTATAGAAATGAGGTATAAAAAGTAAAGCCATATTAATATGCTGTAAAGGCTCAAATCAACAACTTCTAACATTGCCAGTCCTATGGATAATCCACTACTATTATGGACTACGGGACTATATTGGATTATTTTGTTGAATTAACGCACCTACAATATTTAAATGGCAATGGAATACCTTGGGACTGGGGCTGGGGAGATGGCTCCGTGGAATAAGTGCTTCCCTGGAAGCATAATGGCCTGAGTTCAATCCCCAGTTCTGCAACAAAACAAAACAAAACAAAACAAAAAAAGAATACCTATCTCTAACAAAACTAAACAAAAAAAATGAGATACAAATGAAGGACCATTTTATATCTGTACATACAAAATACTGAGGATAGATATTCAGCTACTTTCTCTTAATTCAATGAAAAGAGAGATTTGTACTAATAGTATTTGGACAGGATATCATGTCAGCGTCTTGTACTATGAATAACCACTACGAAGACAACAATATGCACTGTATTAATTATTGAAACTGTCCTACTGATTGGCTTTGAAACTGTCTCATTGCTATTTGTTTCTCAATAAAATTAATAAAAAAGTCTTAATACAAATGAATAAATAAATACATAAATTGTGTGCATGTTGGATATGGTATCCTAGCCACAAGAATGCTGACACATACAGACAACTGGTACTAAAGAAATTCATTATTTTCCGACTAATCCTGAGTACGGGGTTTCTACTGCTTTGGGACTCGGTTGTAAGAGGAATTTGGCAAGGTTTGGAGATATGGGTAGAGAATCCCCAAGTGCTATAAGAACAGCCTGATAGATAATTTTTATAAAAGATCAACAAGCTGACAATCTGGATAGACAGGTGGACAGTAAAAACCAAGTTCAGGAGGTTTCAAATGGGAACCAGAACTCTGTTGGTGTTTGGACTGAATGCTGTATGTGTTACACTCTGGCAGAAATGTGTCTTTAGTCTGTCCATGTTCTGAGACTGTGTGGGTGGAAGGCATTAAGGATGACTGATTTATTTGGTGGAGAAAATGTCAAAGTATCCCAAATTTCAGGCTATGGATTGGACAATGCTTATGTCTTTCAGTAACATCTACAGTGAAAAATGTTGTGAAGGCATCTCCAGAATCAGCAAGAGCCTGCTCTCCCCAGACTCCAGGGTATAAAGCTGTGAAGCTTTCAATTGAGAAGAGCCTTTTGGGTCCATACTCAAGCAGGTCTGCCTGGGAAATTGGTTCCCTAAAGTTTATTTCACAGCGCTGAGACAGTCAGGAACACAGTTCTTGGCATTATCTACACATTGCAGGTTTTACAGTTGTGCATGATGCAAGAATTATGGAGTTATGGAGGCTTCAGTCTCAGGGATTTAGGAGGGCAGGCAGTGTTCTCCTGAGAGGATAGTACTTGAAAGTGTGATGGTGCATTTCAAAGTCCATTGGTGATCCCAGGAAGTTGTAGATCCTCTAAACATGGAGTATGAGGAAGCCCACAGGCAGTGAGTGACATCAGCCCAAGAAAGATGTCATTAGGGTTATAATCAGAGATGGCACCCAGGCAGTACTGCCCAGGCCCTTTAGAGCTCACGTCTGTCCACAATGCCCCCTATTTGCTGAGCATGGAACTCAGGATTTAATATTTGTGCTACTAAGTTGTAGACTTTTTTTCTGGTTTGCTTCCTTTTTATGACCCTATCTCTTCCCTTTTTAATAGAAATTTTTACTCAATTCCATTGTATGTTAGAAGCATTTAACATTTTTTCTTTTCTTTTTTCAACAGAGTTATAGTTAAGAGTTTGCCTTCAGTCTTGGAGGAGACTATAGACTTGGAATTCTTAGAAATAGGATTAATACATTTTGATAATGGGATTTAACTTGAACCCTTCGAAGGTCAGGGAGTAATGTTATGGTTTATGTCTAATTATGGATTATTATGTCTAATAATCCCCCATCAGCCTTGTGTTCAAATGTAAGATCTGTAGAAGCACATGGCCACTGAGGTCCTAGCCTGAAAGCGCCCATTCTTATACCCAGGTCCTCCATGCTCTCTCAGCTTCCTGGTGACCATGGAGTGAACAGTGTTTCTCCACCATGCCCTTCAGCCATGCTACTTCTGCCTTGTTGGAACCAGCTGACCATGTTGGAACCAGCTGGCTTTAGAGTGAAACTCTGAGACAAAAGGAGCTTCTCTTCCTTTAAATTGTAGGTTTTGGATATTTTTCCAGAAATGGGAAAAAGACTTATCTGTCTGTCTGTCTGTCTGTCTGTCTGTCTGTCTATTACAAAACTTTGGAAATTTAATTGTATGACATATTTTGATTACATGTATCTTGTCTTATTTCTCTTTATACTTTCTACCCAAGTCCCTTTCTCTTGTCTAATACTCATCTTCCTTATATTTTCCCATCATCTTTTTCAGATTCCAAATTTCTAGGAGAACATGCAGTACACATCTCTCTGAGTCTGGCTTTTTTGCCTATGCAATGATCCCAAATCTATCCATTTTTCTGCAATGATAAAAGTTTGTGTTTTGAATATTTCACTATGTATATGTACTCACTACATTTTTCTTGATTGCTTTAAATTGTGCTGCAATAAACATAGTTACACAGTTATCTTTATATTATGCTCACTGTAATTCCTTTGGCTGTATACCAAGAAGGGGAATATTTGGGTCAAATGGTAGCTCTACATTTAACTTTTTGAGGAACCGCCATAAAGATTTTCATACTGGCTATATTGTTACAGAGACTATCTTTTCTGAGAGGGAGAAGAAAGGAAGGGGAAATCAAAATATTAAAATGTGATATGTTTATGTACAAATCCTGCCAGTGAATACATTTATTACATATTGCAAACATATGCTGTAAAAATGTAGGGGAAAATTAAAAGTAGAAAAGAGACTTTGTAGTGTATATTCTGATTTCTTTGTCTAGAATCAAATAGCTCTCATTTTGTGAGTAAGTTTCTATCTTATCGCTTTTATTATATTGGTTAATGTCCTATTTTTATGCCTACACCATGTTACCTTTGTAACTATGGATTTTTAGTATTATTTGAAAACAAATATTGAGATTCCTCCTGACTTGTTCTTTTTGCCTAGAATTATTCTGGCTAGTCCGTGTCTTTTGTGTTTTAGCATAAATTTTAGAACTATTTTATCTAATTATGTGATAAATATCTTGGAAGCTTGATGGGGATTGTATTGAATCTATATATTATTTCTGATTATATGGCAATTTTGAGAATATTTCTTATGCTAATCCATAAATATGGGCAGTTTTTTTCCATTCTCTGGTGTCTTCAGTTTCCTTATCCATATTCTACAAATTTCACTGAAGAAGTCCTTCACTTTCTTGGTTAGCTTGATTCACAGGGATTTCTTTTTCTTTCTGGTACTGGGACTCAAACGCGGGGCCTTTCACTTCCCAGCCAGGCATCGATGCTGCGGAGCTATGCCCTCGCCTGGCCCACTGGTATTTTTTAAGATATTGTAAATAAAACTATTTTCTTAATTTTTCTCAACTAGCTCATTATTGGTGTACAGAAAAGCAATTTACTTCTTTACTGTTGATTTTGTATCCTGCTGAGTAAATATTATTGATTGAAACTCTGAGCAATAAATTCTGGATAACTTTAGAAATTATTGGAAGAACATTTAATGGCTTACAGAAGGACAGAGCTTATTTCTAAGGTGGCTTGGAAATAAGACAAGGCATGAAGGATTTAGCAACAAGGCTCACAGCTAAGGAAACACCCCAGCAACTCTTCTGAAGAGATGAACTCCACTCAGCCTCAGCAGACCTGAAGACTAAATTCTGTGGAGCTGAATTCAAGGCAGCCTCTGTGAATGACATCACATTTGTCTTAATTTCTCTGTGCCAGTTCATCTGATAGAGTTTAGTATTTGGCACAGACAACTTTGGGATCTTTTCTTTAATAAAATATTTTCATGGAAATCTAAGTTTCTTCTTGTATTAATTCCTTTATTAAAATTATGATGTATTTTGCAGCAGTTCTGAGATGCAAACTAATAGTTGAAATCTTGCTTTTAAAATATGGTCCCTTATATTTCAAAAATTCCTTACATTTCGAGTCAGCTATTTCAGGTGATGGCACCTTGGCTGACACTTCTGCGGTTACCTGTCTTGCAGCCTTTTGCTCCTCAATCCACTTAATTGAATCCACAGCCCTCATCACTCATCTAAAGATAGATTTCCTTTAAATTTTAGTTGAAATTTTGGTGACATTCTTGTATCTCCTCAATCTACATCCTATTAAAACCTTTGGCTAAATAAATTTGTTTCTCCTTATCTTTCTCTCCCAATTTTATTACAAAGTTTTCTCAGGGGCACTGGATTACAAGGTGCTTGTTCTAAGCATTTCTAAGACTACTAAGACTTTAGCCTCTTTTTATTCTGTATTTGCCCAATGAAAACTTTATTATCAAATAACTGTGGTAGGCCCTGTTTAAATACTTGCAAGCCAGAATGAATGTTGTTTCAAAGAGCTGTGTCTTGCTTCATTATAACTTAGAGATACTTAATATTATCAAAGAAATAAAGGCTCTAACAAATGGTAGCATGGGACTAAGTAAGAACAAATCTTCTGACTACTGTACCTTATGTAAAAGCACCTTATATGATTACTGTATCTTATGTTCCTAAGCTTTCCTGTGGAATGATATTTTCAACACACTCATCAAAAAACAGCTGCTTTCTCAGGCAACACAAATCATGTTTCATAAAAAATATATCACATGGATTGGAAACACAGAAATTTCATGGGTATTTTAGGGCTTTAACATATAGTGCCAGTATTTTAGTGAGGATTTTTCATCTATGTGTATCAGGGAGTTTGGCCTGTAGTTCTCTCTTTTGGTTGGCCTTTTCTCTGTTTTTGGTAGCATGGTAATGCTTGCCTCAAGATATGAATTAGGAAGAATCACTTCTCTTTTAATTCCATTGAAGACTTTGAGGAGTATCAGCATTAAATTTTCTCTAAAATTCTTTCTTTCTTTTTTTTTAATATATTTGCTCATTACAGGGTCTCACTCACTACTCAGCTTGGACTCATAGTAATCCTCCTGTTTTCAGCCTCCCCAAGGCTGGGATTACAGGTGTGCACCACTATGCCTGAACTCTGGC
>NW_004524630.1:5618975-5623012 GCF_000260255.1 Octodon degus
TAGGGCCAAAATGTTGGCTTTCCTTGTAGCCCTCCTTTTTCTTTAATTTGGTCTGCAAACTTAGGTTGTTAACCATCCAGAAGACAAGCTTATTGTTATTTCCATACAACTTAGGCTGTTAAGCTTAACCTCACTATCTGTCCAAATATCAAACATCTTAGGCATAACATGGAACAGGTATTTTTCATCGAGTATTGATATATTGAACTTTAAGTCCCTGTGGAATATGATAAAAAATATTTAAAAATTAGAATATATTTTAAAAATAGGCATAAAGAATTATATACTTCTTATGTTTACACATAAGTCCAAAATCTAATCATATACAACCTTGAAGCAGGACAGTCCCACAATATTCCTTTTCCTATCTCTTGCTTTCATTCACCACCCACTTCTTTTTTAGCACCCATCTACCTGAGAGACAACATAGCAGCAACTGGCATGTCATGACAAGCAGCCTGTATTCAGAAGACCAGAATGACAGGTACTCCAAACATGAAACTATTATTAGAGATTACCATCTGCAGTGCAGTTGCTTAATTCAGAGGTATCAGTATATATAGCTAGTCAGGGTGAGAATCTTTCCAATTAACTGCTAGATTAAAGAATCTTCTGAATATTCTCCGGATCATTGCCTTGCTCATCTTTTACATATAACTGTATGGCTTGACATTGTCATGTTTCTTAGCTCTTGTCCTTTCCCTCTCTTGATTAGTTAGTCCTCAAGATCCTGCTTGGAAAACAACTTTCTTTTGCCCTCAGTAAACACCTGTAAAGGGATGTGGTCCTTAAAGACGCACATAGACAGAGTCAGGAAGTGTCATGTACGAGTTCACTCTTCCTGTACTTTCTAATCATAAGTTTGTCCATTTTCTACCTATTTATTTTTCAGATATCAGATAATCTAATAGTGAATCCACTGACATGTTCATTTTGGTTTCATCTGCATAATTTAACATCTAAAGCATCCTTCATATAACAATATGCCCTGTTGCTTGAAAATAATTTGAACAAATAGTAAAAACGTTAAATTTTACAGATGGTAATAAGGTGTAAGTCTAAAATACTAACGACCATAATGGATAAGAGTTATTTCCACCCCAGTTTAAGGTGATGCTTGACTTGCAAAGACAAATGTAATAAGCAATTGTTATTGTCTTCAAACCAAAGACATAATTTATTTTGTGATGGAGAATCACATTCTTATGCTCATTGAATTGGCTATGTATTTTATCCTATTAAAGGATATATTTCATTCCTTCAAGAGAGAAAAATAAATAATTAAGTCAAACAGGGAACAGATGATTATAATGTTACTTTGACATTAGCAGAAGGTCATCAAACATTAGACTTATTAGTTTTATTTATATACCTTTAAATGCTTGCTTCCCAATAGTAAAGTTCCAATAAATCAATACAAATATTATTGTTTTTGAATGATCTATTTTGCTTGGGAACCAACTGCTACTTGCATGGATACAGTAGTGGGAAATTGCCTTGGAAACGTTTCTGTAAATCTAAGTTAAATCATTAGTGTCCTTAGAACATGAATATCTCCAGTCAACCCCAGACTATCACAACCAAACACTTGCAGTTTGTCTTTGTGTCCAGAATTCACCTCACCTAATGAGGTCACTGTGAAGAGACAACTAACTCAAAAGTGCACCATTTTTTTTCTGAGAAAAAAAAATCCTAGTGAAAATATCAGAAAGAACCAATGTCAAAGTAACACTTCAATCATCTGTTCCCTGTTTGACTTAATTATATATTTTTTCCTCTCTTATAGGAATGAAATATATACTTATTTTCAACACAGGTTTTTTTTAACACACAGTTTTAAAAATATCACATTACCAAGCAGCTAATTATATCTTTCAGTGATGCATGAAGACATTTCTCAAAGTCCCTTCCTCTCTTCAGAACAACTACAAAAGCAACAACAAAACAAGAAGCCTTCTTAAAATTGTTAGAAGACTTTTGGAACCCTGAAAAATAATTAGAAAACAGAGGAGAAGATTCAGAAATACAGAAAGATGTAACTATATCCTAATTGCATTATAGATTTTTGACCAAGCTGGCAAAATTTATAGTCAAGATTGTACAGTAAAGTAAAAACTGAAAATCTCTTTTTGAAAATGGAAATATAGTTTTCCTCTGGACATATTTTGGCTTTAAGAAGCAGAGGGAAATTAGGCTGCATGAAAAATCACATATCCAAATCATATTTGCAGAAATCACCTGTCTGCTTATCCTGATATGAGAGAGGTTCCCTCCAAACAGTGCACAGCTCTCTGCCTCGAATAACGAGAGAAATACAGGTTAAAGGATAACATCTGTTTGGTGGAAACAATACAGGGCACATAATTTATAAGATTACTTTATAGTAGTCACTTGAAGAGTCATATGCAAAGATAGTGCAGGGAAACTGTCCACACAATGAAGACCAAAGTATCCAGCTGAGGCCCTGGATTTCATAGTAATGTCCTGCATGAGTCCATCTGAAGACCTAGGGCCCATAACAGTGCTTCCTATGAGTCCATCTGGAGGTCAACAACCCACGACAATATCCCACGCAGACCTGGTTCATGGATGTATAATGAGAAGGCCCAAAGGTCAGTAGTGGAAGCTAGAAATCCTGTGACAGCTGGGTTAAGAATATGTACTACCAACCTGAGGAATCTGCACTAGAGTCAGGAAGTGATGCTCAAAATAAGACTCAGAGCTCCCCTAAGAATTACCACTGCCATCCTCAGTGATAGTGAGGACTCAAGATCCTCCAATGATGAAGAAAGCTGAGTTCCCATAAGGAAAGCCAATGGTACAGCCTTCTCCAAAAGACTGAGCAGTGCAATATCTTCCCCTCTGGAGCCAGAAATTGATGCTCAAAGCGAGGACCAGATCGCCCCCAAAATGAGCCATAGCCTTTCTCAGAGACAGTAACGTCCAGAGTTCCCTCAACAATAACAGCTGAGTTCATCAGGAAAGCCAGAATGACAAAGTCCTCCAGGAAAATCCAACAGCTTCCTACAGCTTCCTTAAAAGCTTCTCAATATTTTCATCTCCAGTTCTACCTCTTATGCTGGTGGTGACAGTCCTCAATCCTGGGACTCTCACACCCAGTATCACTCTGGGTCAGTTCAGCTCAACATTACAAGTTGACCACGAGTTGTCAATCCACCACAACATCCTTGTGTATCAAAATAAAATGGTGCCAGCTTGGAGCAAGCTTGTGGACCCACCCTCTGCAAAAACTGTGCATACAGCCCATCCATGAAAATTTTGCCTCGCGAGCCTATTTGTTTGATCAATTTTGTATAGCTTATAAATCCAGTACCTTGAACAATGACTTTGAAGATAACAATAAACAATATAACAACAATTATTATTTTCCTATCATCCTGTTTTGAAATTCTGTGTCATTTTTGGTTTTTTATTCTCTTTAAAATTAAAAAATTAAAAGGGGATTAATTAGTAAAACTTGCCAAAGCTTACAGAAAATATGGGAATAAAACATAGACCTGGCGTGATCCTGCGCATCTGTCTTGTAGAGCAGTACTCATTCACTTCTGTCCATGTTCTCTCCCACCTTAGTGCACGCCGCCGCTCCCCTGGAGACTCAGAAGATATGGACAAGAGCGCCCTGAGACCCCAGAACTATCTCTTTGCCTGTGAACTAAAGGCCGACAAAGATTACCGCTTTAAGTGGATAATGATGAGAATGAGCACCAGTTGTCGTTAAGAACGGTCAGCTTAGGGGCTGGCGCAAAGGATAAATTGCACATTGTTGAATTAATTCAGAGGCTGTGAATTATGAAGGCAGTTCAATTAAAATAACATGGCAACTTGGAAAATGTCTGTTCAGCCAACGGTTTCCCTTGGGGGCTTTGAAATTACACCACATGCCTTAAGGTTGAAGTGTGCTTCAGAGCCTGGGCATATTAGTGGACAGCATTTAGTAGCTGTGGAAGAAGATGCAGAGTCAGAAGAGGAAGAGGAAGAAGATGTAAAGCTCCTAAGTTTATCTGGAAAGCGATCTG
>NW_004524630.1:5623112-5628983 GCF_000260255.1 Octodon degus
CAGGATTTTGGTTGTTTCCCAGATCTGGCTTTGACAAACGGTGCTGCTATAAACACAGGTCACATGCATTGCTATGGTATGATGCTTTCAGTTCTTGTGGAAAAAATACTTAGAAGGGGAATATCTGTGTTGAATGGCATTTCAAGTCCTAGTTTCTTGAGGAGTCTCCACATTAATTTCCATAGTGGTTGCACAGTCGACCATGCCAGCAACAATGGAGAAGTGTTCCTTTTCCCCCATTTTTATTTATCCTTTCAAACAACCATCTGTTTAATTCATTAATTCTTTGTATTGTTTTCTCAGTCTCCACTGCACTAATTTCTGCTCTCATCTTTGTAATTTCCTGCCTTCTTTGGGCTTTGGACTTGACTTGCTCTTCTTTTTCTAGAATCTTGAGGTACGGAATAGTTTGTTTATCTGGGCTCATTCTATTTTCCTAATGTGAGATTTACTGGTATAAATTTCCCTCTTAAAACAGCTTTTATTGTGTCCCACAGGTTCAGGTAAGTTGTGTATGCATTTTTATTTGATTGTAAATATTGTTTAATTTCTTTTTTGATTGCACCTGTGACTCATTGATTGTTCATGAAGGTGTTATGTAATTTCCATGTGTCTATGGGCTTTTTGAGTTTTCTTTCTGTTTTTTATTTTACAGAAGTGTCTACAGGGTGTTCAGGGTCTCACTGTTAGATCAGACTCATAGTGAGCCACCTGTTTACAGCCTCTCAAGAGCTGGGATTACAGGTGCGCACCACCAAACCCAGTCTCAATTGCCATCTCAGTGGGTCCCAGGGGTGAGGTTGGCACGGCAGGCCTCAGGATCGAAGCCCTGGCCCCTGCACCTGCTTCCAGGTGCTTTAATCTGCTGAGCTATTTGGCCGGCCTTGAATTTTCTTTTGTCATTAATTTCCAATTTTATTTTATTATAGGCAGATAATATACATGAAATATTATAATAATTTCAATTTTTTGCATTTACTTAAGTGTACTAGTATATGGTCTATTTTAGAGAACAATCCATGAGCATCTAAGTAGAACATGTACTCTGATGTTGGGTGGGAACATTCTGTAAAGGTTTTCAAAGTTCATTTGTTCACAAATTTGTTTCAGTTCTGTTACTTCGCTAAATTTTTGTCTAGTTGATCTCTCTTTTTGTGACAATGGAGTGCTAAGGTCCCCATTATGCTTTGATGGTTTTTATTGAGAAATCTGTGATGCTGATGGGCTTTACTTTATAGGGTATCTACAACAGCTTTTAATAATCTGTTCTTGTGCTGAATTTCTGATATTTTGGTTATTATATGTTTGAATGTAGATTTTTTTGTTATTGCTAATTGGAGTTCTATATGACTAACTTATCTGTGTTTCAGATTCTTTTCCCATGCTTGGGAAATTTTCTACTATGACTTCTGGAAATAATCTTTTTATGTCATTTGTGCTAATGCCTGCTTTTTTGGTTAATACCTATCAGTCTTATGTTATTGATCTTTGCATCATCTTGCATCTGTTGAATTGTTATTTCCTGGTTCCTTGTTATATTTAAAAGCATTTTCTTTTCACAATTGCTAGTTGTAGCGCTGTCTTCATGGTCTGAATGTCTACCTTCAGTTTTATTCAAACAGCTTTTTCAGCAATGGAATTTTAATATCCTGTATATCTCTTTGAATCTCTTTCATGTATCCTAATTTTTTCCTGTATTGTTCATTCAGTGTTTTCTTTTGTCCATGTATTACTATTTTGACTGCAATGATGTAGCTTGAAGAACTTCACCAAATACTTTCTTCACCAATCTCATAAGGAGAGGGAACCCACCAAGAAGCTGATGAAGCCTCAGAACCAGTGTTGTGGCCAGATTTTCCTTCAGGATATCAAGAAACCAGACCATGATGACTGGGAGAACGAGATGAATGTGATGTAATGTGCATTGTGCTTGGAGAAGAGTGTAAATCAGTCCCTCCTGGAGCTGCACAAGCTGGCCACTGATAAGAATGACCCCACCAGTATGACTTCAGTGAAACTCACCACCTGGACAAGTAGGCAAAGGCCATCAAAGAGCTGGGTAAACATGTGACCAACTTGAGCATGATGGGAGTCCCATGTCTGGCATGGCAGAGGACCTCTTTGATAAACACACCCTGTGGGACAGTGGCAATGAGAGTTAATGTCACAGCACATGCACGTTTGGATTATCTTTACATTTTGTATACATGTAACAGAACATCTACTTAAGCTCTTTAATTCCTTTAAATAAAGAAATTTGGTCCCCCTCCCCTACCAAAAAAAGGCAGGGGAGATATCTGAGTGGCATAAGGGGCTGCCTGGCAAGTGTAAGGTCTTGAGTTTGATCCCTGTTACCTAAAAAAATAAATAACAAGAGGTTTTCCTCTGTTTTAATACCATTTTCTATTCTCTCAAAAATAAAAAAATAAAAATAGGTTTCCATCATTTTGCTATGCTCATTTTTGAAAAATCTACATCTCTTTTAGATATGTTTAGCAATGCTTTTGTTGTGGTTAACATTTCTTTTTCTTTTTTGCCTGAGAGATTATTTCTGATCTGATTTCCTCTGTAGCCTCCTGAAGTTGTTTCTTTATGGCAATTGCTATCATTTCAGAAATGTCATGCATGTGACTTCCAATTTCTTCTATGCTTATCTTCCTGGAATTTTTCTGGGTGGGCTGAAGGTCTGAGATTACATTTTGCCCCTTCGTCTTAATATTTTCTGTTTCAATTTTTTTAAATTTTATTGAGAAACAAATATAAATGAGACAGTTTCAAAACAGGTTAGTAGGATAGTTACAATAATTAATATATTGCATATTGTTGTCTTTGTAGTAGTTATTCATAGTACAAGATGCAGACATGATATTCTGTCCAAACACTATTAGTACAAATCTTTCTTCTGCACGTCTATCCTAACTGTATTGTTTAAGAAGATAAAAATGGTCCTTCATTTGTATCCCTTTTTTTGTTTAGTTTTGTCAGAGATGGGTATTCCATTACCAGTTAAATGTTGTAGGTGCATGAATTCAGCAAAATAATCCAATATAGTCCAGTAGTCCATAATAGTAGTGGGTTATAGGACTGGCAATGTCAGAAATTGCTGATTTAACAACTTAAGTTTGCAGACCAAAAATAAGAGAAAAAGAAGGGCTACAAGGACAACTAATATTTGGTCTAAGCCTTTCAAGGTCATTGAGGACTCAGGATGTAAGAGAACCTGTACTGTAACATCATGTAACTGAGTGGTGTCCCAAATTTTCTGGTCAAGGAGATTATGGGGCCACAGACCAAAGTGATCAACAATGTATAATGCACCTAAGTAGAGTCAGGTAGAGAGAAAACATTCTCTCAGGCTTTCACAGAGAGCAAATTGGTCAAGCAATGTCTGTGACTCATCCACATGGCTGACACTGACAAAGGATCTGCAAACTTCAGTACAGGGTTTCAGGGTAAATCCTGAGGGGATTTCACTGACTTTGACAGATACAAAAGTTACCTTTCTTGTTATATAGGTCTTGCTTTATCTTGGTCTTAACCATCCACCAGAAAAGTATAAAAATGAGGTATAAAGAGTAAAGCCATATTAATATGCTGAGCTGTAAAAAATATTTTTTATTTTGAATTCTGTTATGATCCTCATGGATTTGGTACTAGGCAACTACGTCACTATTATCAAGGCCTCTCTAGGATGAACCTGTTCTTCAGGGACATCTTCTGTGTGTCGGAGATTCTTGACTTGCACTTATCCCAGTATCCTGCCTTCTCAACTAATTGAGAGTAGGATGTTGGTTTCCACTTGGCTCTGTCCTCAGTCAGAGTCAGGTGTAGGTCTGTGGGGAAGCTATTATCCCAGAGCGCCTCAAAGGTGTTAACCAAGGGAGAACAACTCATTACACCAGATGTGACACCTTAGCTACAGTCACACAACTAGCAAAGATGATGGCATCAAGCAAAATTTAGAAATTGACAAACTTATAGTAAAAATCAATTTTGTACTTCAGGCCATAGGAGGAAAGTCTATCGTTAAATGACAATGCAAATCATGAATTACGAGTTTGCATACAAGTGTTTCCCTTTGTTAGAGTGGATGTACCCTGGGTTCCTCTGGCCAAGCTAGGTGGTTGGTTACAGGCACTTCCCACTGTGTAGGGGGATGCGCCAAGCACCTGGGTACCTCTGGCCAAGCTAGTTGCAGAGTTCTGGGTGTTTCATGAGCTGGCTGACCATCACCCCTGACCCTGCAACATAAGGGGATTGGTCAGGAGCCTGGATTTCTCTGACCAAGCTGTTTGCTGAGTTCCAGGTGCTTCCCACCCTGGCTGCCCTTTGATGTTATGCTATTTTGAGTGACACTGTTTTCCTGATTTCTCTTTTCAGCATATTCATTTTTGGCATTCCTATCACAGTAATATACACCCATGTTTACACTAGCCCACTCATAAAGCTAAATCTTGGAAACAGCCTATATGTCAATCATCAGTTAAATGGATAAAGAATACATGTGGTATGTATATCCCATGGGATGCTGCTCCGCCATAAGGAATGATAAATGAGTTATTTGCGGGAAATGGATGCCCCTGGAAGTCAAGTTGTTAAGTGAAATAAATGAGTCACACAAGCTTAAATATCACGGAATGTAACTTATGTAAGAAAACCAAAATTTAAATTACTGTAAAGCAAAACAAAACATAAAAGGAAATAAAGGAATAGATGTTTCATAAAAGGGAAGGGGACCAACCGCTGGAGCAGGGGAAGGAGGGAAGAGGTTAGGATGTGTCATGTATATGTATCAACTCCTTGTATGGATGGAGACAATTGTGTAATGCAAGCGTGCAATGATAAAATAAGAAAAATAATCAAAATAAAAAGGAGTAACTCCTGAATATATCATAAGTGCCATAGTGCTTTCATTCTTTCAAGAAAAAAAATGATTGAGGTGAAACCCTAAATGCAGCACAGCACAACAATGAAAGCATATTCTTTTCCAGGCTGTCTCCCTGATCACCAGACCCCACAACAGGGAATGACCCTCAGATAGTATTTGTGGAGTGAATTAAGAAATTTATGCATCCTTGAACTTATCGCTGGAATTTGTTGACTAACAACACAGTAAGAAAATAAACAATGCCCAGGATGCATACGAAGATCAATCATAACTGGAGTAGAATGACATCACACAAAGCTTCTTCAGGAACAAATTGAACTTGATATGGTGGTGCATACCTGCAATTCCAACCCTTCGGAGGCTGGGCAGGGCAGTTGGCATGAGTTTGAGGCCAGCCTGGGCTTCATAGTGAGTTCAGGTCCAGCTTAAACTACATGGGAAAGCCCACTCTCAAAAAATAGAGCAAAAGAACAAATTGAACTATACAAATTTAAACAGGGACTACATGAATGCTAAGAAGATTTATACATGCTATCATATTACAATGCAGTTAAAGTAGTCATCCAAGATTATAAATAAATATATATTTACAGATATATGGGGGAAGAGAGAGATAGAGACAGACAGACAGACAGACAGACAGACAGACAGACAGACAGACAGAGAGACAGAGAGAGAATTGGACAGATTTTTGCAACAAAAGGACAGATACGTTAGTAATTGTGGAGATAGCTGATAGCTGAGGTTTTTACTTAACTGTCTGAACCAAAGAATCTTACTGATTAGCCATTTGATGTTGCATATATTTAAACATAATGAAAGTAACAATCAAACAACAAAAACAAACAGAAAAACAAGTAACAGAGCCACTTATTTTTTTACCATTTATTTATTTATTTATTTATTTATTTATTTATTTATTTATTTTGGAATGTCCAGAAGCAGACCATCACAAATAGGACTTTATTTACCACTGTTAAAAT
>NW_004524630.1:5635888-5650627 GCF_000260255.1 Octodon degus
AAGAAATCAATATGAGATACTTCAGCCAAAAATGAATAAAAATCAAACCAGAATGGAAAAGACTCAAAACCATCAATCCCAACATCAAAAGGGCAGCAATTCTACAAGAAACAGGAAAAGATTCCTGAAACACCCAAAGTACCTAGTTCTGAGGAAGACATTAAATTAGCAAAAATGAAGCAAGTATAGAAAAAGGTGGTTCTCTTCCCAAAGTGGGAGCAAAATTCATCAATTATATGAAGAATTGCTTCAGGATGACTGACCAGGAGGCTAGTCAAGACCTCTGGCAGTGGAGGAAGTCTCTTTTAAGAAAACAATTTAAATAGTTTGTCAAAGTTTTCCATCTTCTTTCATTTCTGTAACAGTTCCTATCTGGCTATCCTTTTTATAATGCCAAGTGAGAGCTTTCTCTACCTTGTTTGGTAAATGTTGTCCATGTTGCATGGCCACACATGTGTTGTCTGAAATGCCTGTTTAATTTTTAAAGATGGAGCTCCACTCTTTACTTGGTTGTAAGTATGCAGGGAATGTTATGATAAGGCACAGTAGTAGTGGCGGTCAGACATGGAGATGGTAGGGAGACAAATATACGTGTGAAATAACTCTGTTAAAGTATTTTAATAAAGTAAAAAAAATCCAGAAAAAGAACTGAAAGAGGAATATCAAAGAACCTGCAAGAGAAAAAGCAGCTGAGTGTCATGACTGAAGCAGACAATGTACAGCAGATAGCTGTGGTTTGACCAGTTCTTTGCTACAAATAATAAAAATATAAAATTGTGCCTTTTCAAAGAATGATATAAATTCTTCTGGGAAAATGCCCAGAAGGGAAGTAGTTGGGTCAAATGGGACCTGAAATCCAAGGGGTTTTGTTTACTTGTTTGTTTGTTTGTTTGTTTGTTTGTTTGAGAAATCTCCACACTGATTTCCACGGGGGATGCTCCAGTCTGCACGATCTATGAGGAACATGATCACCATGCATGTCTGAGAATCCAGGTGGAAGAAACTCTGTGCTGGGCCTACAGCAAAGACCAAATGCGAGGGGGCCGTAACATACCTGGTGAGTGTTTAAATTGTTCAGAAATTACTGTAGTAAACGACACATCACCATTAACTTGTCTCAGAATGTGGCCCCTCATTTCAAGCATGCTTAGCTCCTCACTCTTGCCACTCTGGGGAGCAATCCTGTGGGCTTCTGCCTCCTCCCCAAACTCAAAATGACCATCAAAGCAAATATGTGTAGCCTTGACAGGATATCGAGGTAGCCATGGCAGAACAACTACAGATGCTTAGGGAAGAAGGCGCCCAGGCCTGCTTCAGGGAAGAACGCGGATGCCAGGACGAGTGTGTGCGAGGCGAGGAGGAGCGCTCTGAGGACGCCTGATGGTGACGGGCCTCTTACTACAGTAAAGCTTTTCAAGTTTAAACATTCATTGTGTTTTTCAATTATGCCTCATATATGTATCTTGTATTAAAATCCTACATCATCTTGCACAGAAAGTTAGAGTATGAGATTCTATGACTTTTCAGGGCATTGATATAAATTCTTCCAGGTAACTAAGTGTGTTTGAGGGGGGATGATGGCACATCCCACCACGTCTCTGTCGTGTTTCATAGTTCCTGATATCAAGAGCTCTTATTAGGTTAAAGAAAGCCATCTAGGTTGTGTTCTACGTGGTAAGAAGTTAGAGTGGGAAGCACACAGAAGAGAGGATTTATTGAGTAGAAGGAAATACAGCTAGTTGCCTAATAGCTAGAGAGCTATAATTGCATCTCCATGCCCCCTTGCTTCTGAAAGCCAGTAAAATTCATCTATTATATAATCTACTTTCAAAGACGTAAACAAAGTCAGTAGAAAATATTGAAATTAAGTAATTAACCATGTAATAATTTTCATTTTAAGTATTTGATATATTTACTATTCTCTGGCAGTAAGACCATTATTTCTATTTATTATTTAAGGTTTTGTTTCCTGCCTGGGAGGAGCACATAATTATAGCATTATATTAACCAGGTTCAGGGAGCCAAGTCTTACTTCTCTTCTTCCACAAATGCTCTGTTCTGTAGAAATCGATATTTGAAGTAGTCACTATAAATCCATTGGTATGATTAAGTGTATTATGACTGTGTAAGCCACAGAATTGAATGTTTCATGTTGGTGCAGACATGAAATATTAAGTATAGGCAAGCTCCATATTGATGGAGTAAGCCCTCTAAAATGTGCTACAAGCTCAAATGAATTTCTGTAACTCCAGAAAGGCTGCCCTCTGATGACCATCTGCCCAGGTCTTACCTCCCTCCAATGCACACTCTGGTGGGAGAGCTGCTCCTAAAAATAATCAGCTTCCTATGGTCTGCCTATTTGGTCTATCAGCCTCAGAACTGTTCTCCAGGGCTTCATGTCTGCCAAACCGGCAAAAATCTTGAAAAGAACAAACAACTTAGAACTGGCTTAGTCCGTTCATTACTATCTGAAGTCTTTTGCAGTTTAAATAATTCTTGGCCCAGTTTCATCTGCTGGCTCCCATGCTTACATGACAAAACACTTAGAAGAAAATCCATAGCAGAATGTAAAGGGTGAATTTAGAATTCAGCCTTGATAAATAGCATTCACAAAGTATAAAATTAAGTCATCACACTCATGTTATAACTGTCTCTTTATGTAAACAGAAAAATAATGAACAAAAGAAAGAATTTTAAAATGTGTATACAAAGTCTTCTAACTGAGTGGAATCAGGTTGTTGATACGAAGTTACCCACTTGCAGAGTGCTGCACATATAGACAATATGGTTAGGTCATTTCTGCAGATTTACAGATCATCCTTAAATTGTTTGCTCCAGTACACTTTCATAGCAAGGACTATGTAATGAGTATCACAGTCTTCTTAAGTATTTGGACATCATTTGTGGCTACACATCAAGGGAAATTGTTCATGAGATGAGCTTTTCTCCACTGAGATTGCGTGCACTCATTACCTTTGTTGGAATCACAGTGCTTCAACAGTGGGGTTGACCAGAACTCCCATTTGAGGCACTGCAGTCCCAACTGTGAGGCAGTTAGACTTGACCATTGCCCATAATTACTCCCTTACTCAGCAGCTAGGAGATGCTCCCAGATGCTTCCTTTAAAAAAGACATTTCTTACCCATCCATCTCTCTTCTTCCAGCGATCATTTTGAACTGGAAAACGTGGCCTCTTTGGGGTTCTGCCTGTGGAGGCCTCAGAGGTCTGAGACAAGGACCCTGGGACCATCATGCCTTGAAGAAAGCAGTGAGATGAGACTCATAAAGTGAAATGATCAGAGACTGCTGTAAGTGGCCCAGTGCTTTGGGACAATTTAGTCTTGGAAGTTAACTCTGTTCTCTTTCCTACCAACTCAGGAAGCACCTGTGGCTCAGTCATTGCCACTAGAACACCAGTGTTGTACCCTAAAAAGCCACAGGCCACAGCCCAGATTTTCTTTGCTCTTTTTTTCTTTCACTTAATGCTGTTTGCAAATATTATTTGATAGTTATCAAGTACAAATTCCCTGCTGAAAACAGTCCATTCCAAGTGTGTTGCTACATTGTCACCATAAGACAAAACTGTGTATCTCCGTTACTTTTCACTTCTTGCTTGGACAAAATACCCAGCACCCAAAATTATGAAAGGAAAGGTTTATTCAGCTCACAGCTTGTGAAGGCTTCAGTCTACACTCTGCTGGCTGCCAGGCAGAGGGGCACATGGCAGAAAGCAGCAGCTCATGGCAGCAGGAAACAGAAGCGCAAAGGGAGGAGCAGTGGCTCTGGCTGCCAGCCAGCCAGGCTCTCTCCCCTCCTTATGTTCTACACCAGCTACCCTGGGGCTGAGGGTGTAGATCTCACACAGTGTCTGTGCCCTCCTATTGCACAGGATGGGGATGTCTACAGACTGAGAATCTTGGCTCTTCTGAGTCAACTTCTAAACTCACGTTGGCACAATGTATCCACCAGTGCACTGTAATAGGATTTCTGCCAACTTCTAGCTTGCAGTGCCTCTGAGTGCCAAAGTGGCATGTGTGCCTACTATCACACCAATTTTGAAATAGAGTTAATGGTGACTGATACTGTATGGGAGAAACAGAAAGACATTAAATGACAAGTAATCTAAGAAGACCAAAGTTTTCACCCTGTGGGCTAAGTAAACATTAAGCAACTAGAAGTTCACCTAAATCTTGCAGGCAATTTTGTTGAAGAAGAGATAGAGGATCCTTTAGATGACTGTGGGGGGCCTTTAATACTCCCAGATTGAGGAGCACAGAAGATTGATCAGATCAGAGGTAGGGAAAAATATTAGTTTTGTAGAAGAGAGAATGTAGTAGGTTTTTTAGTGTTGCCTGCAGAATATTCAGAAAGGTTTAGAATTATGCAGAAGGAAAGGAGTTATGTTGGATCCTTGTTTTAGAAAAGATAAAAACTCAGTCTGTGAGTTATCAGTCTAACCTAGAGAACCTAACTTCCACTGCTAAGAGGTGGTGTTAGATATAAAGATACTTGATAGGCACAAATTTCACATTACATTTTCTGGAAATCTGGTTTAAAGCATAAAATATATTCAGTAAATATTTGCTGAATAAATAAATGAGCCATTTTACAGTGTAAGTCCTCAAATTTTGCAGTTTACCTCAAATAGCAGCTAAAGCTATCCAAGCATAAGGTAAAGCTGCCTTCAAACAGGAAATTCTCTGGATAGCTCCTGACTCGTCCACAGATGCACACGTATTTCTTCCAGAATCATCTGAAATGATGAATCAAAAGCAATGTTATGCTATTTCCTGGTGACATTACCATTTTCTCTTTTGACGCTTCAAATAAAGCTGCCACCTCGGAGGGATAGGCCATAATTGCTGTATTTTCTTCCTTCGCCCACTGTCCTTCCCTGTGGGCACCCTGCCTGTGAGGAATTGCTGATACTGCTACAGAAATAGAATCCAAGCCTTCACAAGCCATCTTGGGCCAAGAGAAAACAGCAACCCTGTGGATTCTCTGAGCCCCCAGTCACGCTTCTCTTTCTTCACACTGCGGTGCCAGACCTCCATCCACTTTTGGTGAGGAAGAAAAACGCTGGGCAGCACCATACATTCTGAGTATTAATGATCCGCCATGAAATAAAATTGCATTGCTAATTGATATTTGTCATCAAAAAGCCCCCAGGTTTTTCTCTTTCTCTCTGCTTCCCACCAAAACTATATATAAGAAACCCCTAACATGAGGTACTGGCTGCGTGATGGAAGCAGGATTGAGATAACAGGTGTTGAGCATTTTGGATTTGCTCTCTTCCCTGCAGAAGCAGAAAGCATCCAAGAATGCCAGGAGCTAACCTTAGCGTGCGCGAAGATCACGAGTGGCCTTTGCCTAGCTGTCGCGGGGAAGACGCTGAGAGACCGCTGAGCTGGTTTCCCACCTTCCTGTGCAACTCAGTGACACGGAGATCTCTTCTCCATCCCACAGGCCCTGGTTCTCTTCTGGTCTTGGTGTTGGCAGGCGTGGGGCCGGCGTCTGGTCAAGACGCATACTCATCTACTGTCGGGTGAGTGGTCTGTTTTCTGTTTTGATGTTCGATCCTGTTATGCTCTCCTTTTCTGACAGTGGGATGCTACCAGTGCCTACTAGTTTTTACTACTGCCATTTCTCCTTTCAGTTCCAACAGCACTTGCTTCACAGATCCAGGCACTCTCGTTCAGGTGCGGATGTGTGCGGAGTTGTTACATCTCTTTGGTGAACAGGACCTTTCAGAGGTATCTAAGGCCCTTTTTTGTCTCTTGTGAGGTTTTTGAATAAGTCTGCTGTGTCCTGTATGAGAATCAATGCTTTCTACTCTCTTTTCATTACCATTCACAAGGACTATCTTTTTCCATCTTTCTACTTGCAGCCTGTTTTCACGTGTAAGTCAACTTTCTCATAAAAAGTACATAATTGAAACTTGTTTCTAAAAAATTTAATCATTTTATATCTTTATTATAGCATTTATCCATTTACATTTAAAATAATTTATGAGAGGAAATGACTTGCTATTGCCATCTTATACTTTTCTGTCTAGTAATTCTGTGATTTCTTCCATTGTCGCATTCTTTTGCATTCTCCTTATTTTTTATTTTTTAAAAATCTTTTTGCATGGTTACCATGAAACTTATATGAAGCTTCTAAACCTCTGATAAATAATAGTTCAGTTCAATCTGATAATAAATGCAAAAATAAGATATTTACATATGTCAGAGTGTATGAAAGTAAAAACACAACAATAATAAAAACAACTTAAATCAAAAAATACACAGGAATAAATCTAACAAGGGTATATAAAAGACTTGTAGGTTGCATATTCTTTATCCAAATTACATAATAGCATATATGTGTGCATATTAATGGTGCATATATGTGTAACTAAATATGTGTGTTGTGGATGCTATCTCAGGACTGGGACCCCAGTCTAGGCATGAGATTCGTTTTTCTGCTTTTGCTACCTTCTGCACCCCACTCACCTTGAACTGTCGCCCCTGTGCCATGTGCCACTCTGCCTCAAAGCCAGTGGGTTATGGGCTGATGCCTACACAAACTGAGCTAAATTAACCTTTCTCCCTTTCACTTTGGGTGTTTCCATTCCTCAGCTGATAGGCATTTGGGTTGTTTCCAACATTTAGCCACGGGCAAATTGTGCTGCTATAAACACGGGTGCACATATATTGCTGTAGTACGATGTTTTCAGTTTATCTGAAAGAATACCCACGAGAGGAACAGCTGGGTAGAAGGGGACCTCAAAGCCTAGTTTTCTGAGGGATCTTTACACTGATTTCCACAATAAAATCCAAAAGGTACAATAGACACTGTGAAAGGGAAAGAAACTGTTCAAAGGGAAGGAACAACTGGGGTGAGGGAAAGGAAAAAAGAAGGAAGGAAAAGAAAAAATATGTATGTGTAAACACAAGATAGCTTGGATAATTGTACTGCTGATTTCTACTGGTCTATTGAAAGGAACAGTTGATGCTTAAAGTTTTTCTTTTTAATTTTTTGACCAATTTTGCATGCTTATATCTAATAACCTGAGCAGCTAATTTGAAGACAATAATATGTAATGTAAAAACAATTGTTGAATTCTTATCATTTTGTTCAGTGAAATTCTATGTCATTTCTATTTTTTTTTTGCTATTTTTATGCTCTTTAAAAAATAAAAAGGTGAGATGCTGAGACAATTTAAACCTCTATACAATAAAAGATTTAAATGAAGACATGACCCATTGAGAAAATATTTTCAATGAACACGTGATTGCTGTTAGAGAAGATGTATTTGGAGAAGTCTTTAAAGGTCTTTTTCGTACTTGATGCCAGTTCAAATATTGTAGGTACTTGAATTCAACAAAATAACCCAATATAGTCCAATAGTCCATAATAGTAGTGAATTATCAGAACAACTGACAATTATCCAAAGTTGTTGATTTGAGTCTTTTACAGCTCAGCATATTAATATAATGTTACATTTTTATACCTCATGGTTACATTTTTCTGCTGGATGGTTAAGATCAAGTTAAAGCAAGAGCTATATAACTAAAAATACAACTTTTGCTCCCTGACAAGGTCAGTCAAATCGCCCCAGGATTTGCCCTGGAACCATGTACAGCACCTTGTGGATCTTTTGTCAGTGTCAGCCATCTGGATGAGTCAAAGCCTGAGAGAATGTTTTCTCTAGGTGACTCTCCTTAGGCACATTCTACATGGTCGATCACTTTCCTCTGTGGCCCCATAATCTCCTTGATCAGAAAATTTGAGACACCACTGATTTACAGGATGTCACAGCACAGGTTCTCTTATGTCCTGAGTCCTCACTGACCTTGAAGAGCTAGGACAAACACTATCTATCCCAACTAATATATATATATATATATATATATATGGCTACTTTCTCTTAGTTCAATGGGAAGAAAGGTTTGTACTAATATTGTTTAGATGAGATATCATGTCTGCATCTTGTCCTCTGAATATCCACTATGAAGACAACAATATGAAATGTGTTAATTATTGTAACTGTCCTACTAACCTATTTTGAAGCTGTTTCATTGCTATTTTATTTTCTCATTAAAATGAATAAAAAATTTAAAAATAAACACATGATTGTTATATATAACTGAAAAAATATCTGCAAGTCAATACAAAAATAAAGAAAATGAAAAGAATAAATTCAAACAGTAATAAATGTGAAACAAGTGTTCAATTAGACTAGGTGGAAGAGAATACAAATTTAAATATTAATAGAATAATGATTTATAATATATCCACAGAAGCTTAAATTAAGAAATTAATCTTAAAAGCTCAACAATATTAAATTTTGATATATTTATATATGTATATATATATAATGAAATGGTAATTTTCAGTACTTCGGAGACCCATTCAGCATGTTCTAGATGTACATTTATTCTAAGATGCAGCATTCTAATTCTCTAATTTTGCTCTATTATTTGTAATATTTCATAATAAGTGCTGTGCATTAGTTCAATAACAGGACATTGTGAAAGACTTTCTAATGTTTGGGAAATTTCCATAAACAGAATGAGTAACTTGTGGTATGTTCATTTACTGAGATGCTAATCAGAAATTCAAGTGAACAGAACCAAACTACAAATATTAACATTGATAAATCTCCAAAAATGCTAAGTAAAAAAAAGGGCAGACTGAATAAGGTAGGTGTAAATGATATAATTTCTAGTATTTACATTTAGGTCAGTACATCCCAATTGAGCTACATCAATATCAGTGGCTTATGTAAAATAGGCTTATATTTTTCTGCTGCTTTGAAAGTAAGTTATTCACATCTTGAATATGCCTCTTCAATAAGTGAATAGTTCTAAAGTTGTGTTGGACTAAAGGACTCCATTTTTATATAAAAACACTATGTTGCTACATTAAGACCTTTCTGGGAAAAAAAATAGAACATTTTTTGTGACTATATTAAAAATCCTAAAGCAAATTTGCTGACTTAAAATTTTCATATAAACTTATTCCCGAAAGGCACTAACACTCCAGCAGAAGATTCAAGAGTTGATGCTTCACAATACCCCCATATTACAACTGGCATAAAAAATTAAGACATTAGGTAAATGGTGTGATTGTCCACAATTTCTAATTTGTTGTATGAAGAATTACTATTTCTAAACTGACATTAGTACTCTCCTAGAAAATTTATAGGGGTATAATATCTCTTGGGAATGTTTTAAGGTACTTTAAGAAAACAATTACAATTTATGAGCTTGCTTCTATTGAAAAGAATGTTACCTGATAAAAATATTTTCTGAAATTCATAGTATTATCATGCCTGCCTTCTTCACATATCAATACCTCAAGAGTTCTAAGAGAGGCCAGCCAAGTAGCTGAATGGATTAAAGGACCTGAAAGCAGGCACAGGGGCTGGGGGTTCGATCCCCAGGCCTGCTGTGCCGGTCCCACCCCTAGGGGTGTGCTGAAATGGCAATTGAGATTGGGCATGGTGGAGCGCATCTGTAATCCCAGTGCTTGGGAGGCTGTAAATAGGTAGATTAGTACGAGTTTGATCTATTAGTGAGACCCTGAACACCCTATAGACACTTCCATAAAATACAAAAAAAAAAGTGTTCTAGAAGAATATTACCTTTCATGTCACTACATATTTACCTTAAATTTCAACTAATAAACACAATTTGTTACAGTTGAAAATGCCTTAAGATCTTATTTCCAAAGAATTAGCAAAGGCCTGCAAATAGTAGGTGCTTTATTACTATTGTAAAATACTTGAGTTCATAAAAGATTGATAGCTGGAATACTGTAGCTATTATCTACAAGTTACTAAATGAGCATGCATATCTATAAACAAGAATAGGAATGCCTTGAATATTGTCCATTCAAGACCTGGGAGATCTAAGGTGAATTATGTTTCTCTCACCACAGAATAAACCTGTGGCCAGAACGTTCGTGCTCTCCAGATCTGGTGATTCCTACAGATGGAGTCCACGTATTCACACCGGTATAGTCCCCAAACATTATAGTGCTTCTGTGAGGTAGTTACGTTCAAAAGTTTATTTTTCTTTAATTAATTTTATTGAGAAAGAAGTAGCAATGAGACCATTTCAAAACAGGTTAGTAGGACGGTTACAATAATTAATACATTGCATATTGTCTTCATAGTAGTTATTCATTATACAAGATGCAGACATGGTATCTTGTCTACACACTGTTAGTACAAATCTTTCTAGTAATAAAGCCTTAGTCCAATCTTTCATTGAACTAAGAGAAAGTAGCTGTATATCTATCCTAACTATTTTGTATATGCAGATATGTTGCATTTGAGCAAATTTAAAATATGTGATGCTAAGTAACTGGCCAGTGAACACACTCCTAGTAGGAAATGCAAGGACTCTATCCCTCCTCCTTTGATAATGGTGCTTCTGAACCTCTGTACACTGTTAAAATATATAGAGGATCTCCAAAAGATTTTGTTTCTGAAGGTCATATCAATTTATGTCTATCACATTGGAAAAGAAACATTTAAAAACACTTGTGTGTTTCAACATTGCTGTGGTTTGTGTCAGAATGTCCCTTGAAAGGCTCATGCAAGCATGGGCTGTGTTCTAGAGTTTGCAATTGATTCATGGTCCAGTCCTAGGATTACAGGTGTGAGGATTATCCCAATCTGAGGCAGGCAGCCTGCATACAATAAAAAGGAAGGAAAGAGGCTTGCTCTCTGCTGCTCCTCCCTTTCTGCTCTTGCTGTTTTTGCTGTTTTCTGCCACCTTGAACTGCTGCCCTCTGCCATGTGACACTCTGCCTTGGAGCCAGCTGAGTATGAACAGAAATCTCCCCAAACTGTGAGCTAAATAAGTCTTTCCTTCTTTAATTCTCTGTGTCAGGTATTTTGTCCCAGAAACAAGAGAAAAGTAACCAAGAAAAAAATCAATTTATATTAATCAAATAGTATGTTCCTAAGAAAGATAACTTTTTCAAAATAAAAAAGTGAGAGGAGTTTCACTGTCTTATATTTGTGCAAATCTTTTAAGTATCATATTTAATAGAACAAAGTTGCAATTTCATATTTTGTCTGCACTCAGTCTTGTACCATACACTGTGCCAGTTGAAGTAAATAAAGCAAATACTTACGAGAAGGGTATAACACTGAAGCATCTAGATGCTATTAATCTTTAATATTGGTTTTCCCTAAGATGACTACATGTACCAGAGCCTGAGCATCTCTATGGGAAAAACACAGAAGAGAAAATGTTACCGTGATTAAAAAAATGAAACTCCATGATGAATTTATCCTGTTACAGTTCTTCCCTGAGATTGCCCCCAATAAATGATGCCATCATTTTTCTTCTTATAACATCCCAGTTCTCATGTACCTTACATTTTTTTACACAACCCTCTTGCAATACTTATCACTTTCTTATGAAATTATTATTTGTTTAGCATTGCCCTACCAGGTACCATTAGACTGTAGACAAGCACAGGGTCTGTGTCATTCAACTCTACAATTCCACCTCCCAAACAGAACTAAGAACTGAAAATATATTTGGAATACTTATATGAAAAACATACCAAACGAATGGATGTGCAAATAATTCAAGTCAATCTCTTCTCCAGGTAAAATAAAGCTACTTTACACTTCAGGTTTCTGCTTTACTCCTAAGGCTATACTGTCTTCCTACTGAGATGTTCATAAAAGGCTATGCATGGCCGACCCCAACCTGCAGACCTCACAGAACTCTGAAGAACCCTTTGTCATTTCCCTTCCTGAAACAAACTGCCATCATCTGAGTTAAAATGAAATAGAAATAAGTCAATTATTAATGATGACTCAAATAATAATAATCATACGACCCATAGCACAATCTGCTGATTCAATTTTGCATTTTCTCCACAAATAAGAGTGTATCAGTTACTTGCCTCTCATCGATGAGACAAAATACCTGATTTCCAAAATTAAGGAAGGAAAGGTTTAGTTAGCTCAGAGTTTGTGAAGGTTTCAGTGCATCGGCAGGCTCCAGGGAAGAGTGGCGCATGGCAGTGGGCAAAAATTCATGGCAGTGGAAAACAGCAAAAGCAGCAAGAGCAAGGAGGAACTGCAGCCAGCAAGCCTCTCTCCCTCGCTTGCCCTGCATGCAGGCTGCCTGCCCCATGATGGGTGCAGCACTAACACCCATTATCCCAGCATTGAACCATGAGTCAATCATGAACTCCAGAAGCCCAGTCCATGACTGCATGAGGCTTTGGGGAAACATCTAGACACAAGCCATAACAGAGTGTTGGAAACCTTGAAATGGCTTTATATACAATGTATTTTCTTTTAAGTAACAGTGACTTAAATTAAACAAGATTGGTGTCAGATCTTCAGTGATTCTGAGCTTGCTTCCCCTCCAGGGAGTCCACCACCCCTGATACTGGAGAGGTGCCCACGCACGTCCTCATTAGCTCCACCTCCACCTGAATTCTTTTCAGGGCACCTTGTCATTCCCAGAAAGCATATCAGTCAGCTTTTCCAAGATCCCTTGTGTGTTTCTGATTTGCAAACAAGAAATAACAATGCAGTCACAATTACCCTTTGAAAAACAATCAAGACTACAAAACCAGGTAAATTATAAAATAACACAAGACAATTTTAATTGTAACTACTTTCACACAGTGAGATTTGTATCTCTCCTTTTTTATTTACCTGTGAAGATAAATGATGCCACTATTTTGACATAAATGAGGCCCACTACTTTTGTGATCAATGTGTAACTGGAAAGATAAGCACAAAGTGAAGCAGAAAATACAACGTGCTTGGAATCCCAAGATGGCATGAAAGTCAACTTGAAGAAGCCAAAATAATTATAGTAGTTTTGCTTAGAGCTTCCATCCTGGTTATTTACACTGGTCAGAGAACAGTGGTAGAAATAATGGAAAATTTCAATCCAGTATTGAGCACATCATAATTTTTACTCATTCCTCAAAGCCATAAAAATTACAAAGCATACAGCATGAAAAGGGCGAGTACTCATTCTTCAGCCTGCCTTGTGCATCAGTGATTTCTTTAGAGCTTTGCCTTTTGCCCAGTTCTCTAGAATCCTGCTGGCTGTCCTTGGTTTCCTGTCTTTCTCTAGGACGATACTTGGGGCCTGTTTTCTTCCCCCGTCACTCAGATAAAGACTTCTGTTATCTACCTCCAGTTTCAAGAAGGAAGTTTGGCCCTATCAATTATTATCGAATTCTTCATGCCTCCTCCGGTCCTGGGCTCACCCTGAGCAGCATGCCCCATGCAGATTTCATAGATGCCAGCATGCCTGACTGAAGGGCAGAGAGGCCAGTTCAGTTCCCGCAACTGAGCTCCTGGTTTGGACCCTCTGCACTGGACAATACTAAAATTATTGTGAGTAGTAGAAATAATACTTTTCAAAACTGGCACACCATGAAAACCTCAATCAAGATTTTTATTATATAACAAAGATATCAGAAACACTACCATTATACAATGTGCTCTTTGCTAAATGTGGATGTATGTGTTAAAAACTGATGGACATTTGAGAGACTATTTTTACTAAGTAAATGATCTGATAGGTTTCTGAAGGGTTATGTTTTAGTCACTGTATAGGCAAACCATAGAGTTGTATGAAAATGAGAAAAACAGACACTTTTCAGAGCAGCATCTAAAATAAGGTGATTATGTTGAGGTACTCAGAGTAGTTCTATAGAAAACATTCTCTGGCAAGTCCTAAAACATCTGCAGAAATCTGAACTCAAGAACATTTGGAGAAGAAAAGTACAAGCCTTATTTAAAATGTGAGGACTGGGGAGCACCTTCCTGGCAAGCGCAGGGACCTGAGTTCCATCCTTGGTACTGCATGCATTGCTGGTCCCAGAACCAGGGGTGTACTGTGCTGTCCAAAACCTGTAATCTCAGCACTGGGGAGGCTGAGACAGGAGGCTCACTGTCTCAGTTATTCTTCTCTTATTGCTAGGACTAATACCTGACACCCAGAAATAAGTAAAGAAAAGTTTATTTAACTCACAGTCAGTGGAGGGTTCAGTCCATACTCAGCTGGCTCCAAGGCAGAGTTGCACATGGCAGTAGTTCATCGTGGCAGCAAAGAACAGAGCGAAGGGAGTGGCAGCAGCTCAGGTGGCTAGCTCGCCTCTCTCCCTCCTTTACATTGTAATGCAAATTACCTGCCCCAGGGCAGGTGCAGCATCCACATCTTGAGCATCTCTTTCTGACTCAGGAGGGGAAGATGGTGCACTGCTCAGCCTCATACAGAAGCTTCTAGCATTGGCTTTCCTGATGGAACTCAGCTTTCCTCATCGCTGGAGGAGCTCGGGACCTCACTGTTGCTGAGGATGGCTGTGGTACTTTGCGGAGAGCTCCACTGCTAACTTTGAGTTTTGCTTCCTAGCTCCAGTTCAGATCCCTCAGCCTGCTAACACAGACCCTTCTTCCTGCTGGCATAGACTTCCTAGTTCTACCACTGACCTTTGAGCCTTTCCAGCACAGATTCATGAAGCAGGCCTGCATGAGACTTTGTCGTGGACTCTAGGCCTCCAGTTGGACTTTGTGGAAGGCATTGTTATGAGCTCTAGGTCTTCATCTGGATTCATGAAGGATATTAGGATCCAGGCCTTTAGCTGGAGTCCTTAGTATTTAGTGTGTGGATAGATTCCCTGCACTTGTATATGATTCTTGGGTGATTCATTATAAACTAATATTATAAAACCTTTCCTGTACTATATTGT
>NW_004524630.1:5651782-5652819 GCF_000260255.1 Octodon degus
ATTGATTCGAAGATGACACTGACATGGTTGGCTAAGAATTTCATTCATGTTTCCATGTCCAAATTTCCTACTTTCTATTTCCTTTGTAATTGCCCATTTATTTTGTTTTAACACTAAATAAAATTTCAAGAAGTCTAACAAAGCTCAAAAATAATCTTTGAAGAAATTTTAAGATATAATTAGTTTGAGTGGCATCAGTGATACAGTGGCTAGGAACCTCTGAAAATACTTTCCTTTCTTAAAGTAGTCACAGAAAACTGGAAAAAATCATTAAAATCAATATTTTTATCATTCTGTAAGTTAATCAATGGCCCCCACATTCTGACTACAAAACAAAGGGTCTTGCCAACATGTTTTAGGTTCATAATCTTGTGTAGGAGTAAATTTCGCTGTTCTGCAATCTGCATTACACCTTTAGAATCTGTATGACCCTGCATTCACCCTTCCAATCTCTCATATTTCTGACTCCATGAAGCAAGGATCAGGATCATTCTGCTGCAGGATTCGCACTAGGCACCCATGTCAGCTACTGAATGGATGTGCTAGCCCCCGAGGTCTGCTGAGGATCAGTGTATCCCAGAGGGCTTTGTGTGTTCCCTCTTTTTCCTCTTCTGATTTGATGGGTTCATTTCTGCTCTTAGTGACCTTGAACTGTGGCTTGGTTTCATCCTTGTGTGGTACTTGACGTTCACAGAGTATTTCAAAAATAGAGGAAAGGGGCCAGGGAGATGGTTCAGGAGAATAAGTGCTTCTTTGGCAAGTGCAAGGGTCTGAGTTCAATCCCCAGTTCCACTAAATAAATAAATAAATAAGAAATTTCCCAATTGAATCTATAAGGCTAATGTTACCTTACTGTTGAAATTAGACAGAGATATCACAAATATACAGAGCTACAGGCCAATATTACCTGAGAGAATGGACAAAATATACTCACTAGAACAACAGCAAGGCAAATTTAGCAACACAACTATGAGCAAATTCTAAGAATGCAAAGTTGATTCAAATCTGTGAAAATCAATATCATCATATTAAAAGAA
>NW_004524630.1:5654539-5655680 GCF_000260255.1 Octodon degus
CTTCTCAGTAAATCCATCCTGAATAGTCCCCCCTCCATACATATACAAGCCCTTTTAGCATCCCCTTCATTTTTTCTTAGCATTTATCAAAGAACCTAAAAAATAAAAACTTTTTAACATACTTCATAATTTCATTTATATCTTCAAGTCATGTAGTTATTTTGGAAAATAAAACCTTTTTAGCATATTTCATAATTTCATTTATATCTTCTTGTATTTCCCTTTATTAAAATATAAGATCCACAGAAGCAAAAATTATTATTGAAAAATGCTTGGCACATAGTGTGTATGTAATAAACTTTAACTTTCAAAGATATATAATCTCTTTTGATTATGTAGCTACTTTGAGAGTTGTTTGAAGATTATCACAGAAGGAGAAGAGCCAGTACCATACTCTTGATCAATGCATGTTCCTTCTCTACTGGGGGCTGCCGTCCTTTTCCAAGCACGCAGCTTTGGGAAGGATGCACATGGAACATTGAGGGAAGGAGGGGACAATCGCTTGCCCGACAGATCTGCCAAATCAGCCCCGCTGATCAATGGGTGATGGATTTGCAGACAGATCACCCTAACATCCTAGTCATGTAGTTATTTTGGAAAATAAAAATGCACAAGAATTTTGTAAGCTTACTGGTACAACCATGAGAGAAATGAGTATGGAGATACCTCAGAAAGCTAGGTTAAGAGGTCCCATTCAAGCCAGATATGCCTGTCCTAGGTATTTTTCCAAAAGAACTGAAATCATCATACCACAGTGACATAGGCGCATCCATGTGTATAGTAGCATAATTTGTCATAGCTAAAGCTTGGAAACAACCCAAATGCCTGTCACCTGAGGAATGGATAAAAAGATGTGGTATTTTTACACAATGGTGCATTGCTCAACTATAAAAAAAAGATAAATTCAAAGCTTTTGTAGCTAAATGGATGCAACTAGAGACTGTATTGGTACGTGAAATAAATGAGACCTACACGTGCAGACATCAAATTACCTCACCAGTGTGAGAACTTGAAAGAGGGAATACAATCTGGAAGGTACAATTCAGACTGGGAAGGGGAAAGAATCTGTTGCACGGGAAGGAAAAAATGGCAAGAAAAAGGACAAAGAAAAGAAAAGGAAACAGATGTATTTATGTACATA
>NW_004524630.1:5668207-5669807 GCF_000260255.1 Octodon degus
ACAAACATGGAAAATGAAGCTGTTCACTGGCCCAAAATGTATGAAAAATATGTGCTGAGCATTTCTGTGGGTGAGTATAAAGTGGCTCTTACATGAGCTTTAGAGGCATTCAACTTCTAGAGAACTTGCCCCTCAACTTGATAAAAAGAATCCAGGAGCAAGATCAGTAACCAAATCACAGGACTCACACTACCGGTCAGATGTGAAGCGCTGAAAGAGAGGTCTCGTCTACAGGACATCCTGGTGTTGGGGGAAGGGGCTCTGATTTACCACAAGGATGCACTGAGAGAGGGCTGCTGAGAGACCCTGGGGCCTGGATAGGATTCCCAGGGCAAGGGAAAACTTTCTTGGAAGTTAGAAAAATAGCATATCTGGTGGAAAAAATAAGTACACCACTTTGATGAGAGAACTTAGACCTCAACACAGAATCTTTGAGTCCTTAGTAATTGGAGTATTTTTGTCAACTAACCTTACTTTCCTGTTTTAAGGAAACTTTACTTTCCTAATTGAATTGAATTCATTCATTCTATTTTATATAGATACTGCCTTTAACCTAAGAGGAATTAATAAAACATTTTTTTCATAAATAAGAATTATTATTTAACATCTACTTAAAAGTAAATGTTACCTATATCACTTCTTTTGGACAACATGTGTAGTAGAAAAATTTTATTTATCATATCATATAAATTGACATGCTTTTTTAATTTTCCATTCCTATAAGCTATTAAAAAAATCTCATCTTTAAAAAATTCAGAGATTAAATTTTATGTTTTCACAGTTCATCTATATGTTATCAATGTTGCTCAACACAGGAAATGATGACTTACATTATATTTAATTTTTTGTAATTGGAAACTTACCAGGATTAATCTTGAGGCTCTCCAAGGAACTCAAAGTTGGAGAATACTCATACAGATAGAAAAATAGCACTATTTTTATATTTTCTACACTTCCTTGACTGAGTATTTGAAACAGCAATTGACTTGTAATGTGATTCCATGACCATACATTGAGACCTCAGCATTTGATGGCTGTGTCGATGCACACGCCCCTCAGCGCATGCCCCTTCCCAGAGTGCCAACCTCAAAGCCCCCACCCCAGTGATATCCTTGTCACTGTCCCCTCAGGTACCTTGCTCAACCACACAGATCCCTGGCTGCTGTCCATGCCCACTGCAGGTCCGTACTGCTGCCACCTCCTCTGGACACCAGCCAGCATCCCTACTGCCCCGGGGTCTGCCCCCTGGGAAAGCTTCTTCTCCTTGTTTACTTCTGGAGACTTTCCAGTGGTTCTTCAAAGGTGGATATCTACCTCTGCCTGGGTCTGCCAAGGTCATAGATTCACCAACAGCAGGCCTGTATTCATTGCTGTCTTCCTGCAGAAAACGTTTCATGGATTATAGGTATGAGTTGAAATAGAAATTATGAATCAGGATTGCCCAATGGACGTTGTGGTTTTAGCCATAAACTCAGCTCATCTAGATCCATACAGAGAGGGAGGCAGGGCACAAAGACAGACACCTGTCCTCCAGCCCCTCCAATCTGTCTGTGTGGCCACAGGCTGACTCAGTGGAATCCAGAGGAAAGGAGTTAGGTCA
>NW_004524630.1:5670647-5694471 GCF_000260255.1 Octodon degus
AAAGCACCATGGAACAATATAAAGTTCTCTGAAATCCTAAAGGAAATACGAAAAAGCGAAGCCTTTATTCTAAGTCAGTAATTTCATCACTACCCATAAAAAGCAAATATAACAATATCAGTTTGTTTAGAAAAACACACTCCTATTTTATTTTTCCTCAGAATTCATGGAAACTAGTCAAATGGTGCTCTTAGGAGCAGTTTGTAAAAATATTTAAACAAATAGAGCCTGGAAATAATAAATCGTGCTTATTTTGATATTGTTTACATTGTAAGGCAACTAAAGAATGTTTGTTAAGGTCAAGAATAAGGAGCCTGGTGTATAATACGGCAGAAAGCTCTGTTTTACATCACTTTAAGCCAAGTGTCGAGCGCATGCAGGTGAAAGTGAGGATGGTAGAATGCTGGAGGAGTCACTCCTCAGCCGAATGGAAGGAGTAAAGCATTCTGGTGCACACGGGAGGCTGGCCACAAATAATAAAGTGCTGTTTGTCTCACAAGGTTAGAAGAAAGGATATGGAATATGTATACCACCCAGAAATGATATTTAAGGAGGCAGAAGTCTTTACCCTTATTTTTTTCAGCTTTTTTTTTATTAGTACGTGTTAGCATTACAGAATGAGTGTCCATGCCCTGATTTCTGTAGAGGACGTGCAGGGTGGAGCACAAGCCTAGCACACACGAGGTCCCGGGATGAATCCCCCACAACACACACGAGAGAAGTCACGCAATGTGAACATCTATCAAGACATCACATAGTGTCCCATAAATATGTATAACTTTTGTGTTTTTAGGTATCAGTTAAAATAAATTTATTGTTATTATTATTTTAGAGACTCAACCAGGTCCAGGGATACAGCTCAGTGCTATAAACGCCTGCCTGTCAAGCCCAAGGTCTCAAGTTCAATTCCTGGTCCCACAAAAAAAAAAAAAAAAAAAAAAGACTCAGCTGATGCTGTATCTACACAATGCCTCATGTCCCTTCTGAGTTCCTATCTGGGAAAGTTTAGCACTGTAAAAACAATTTACATTTGCTCCTCCTAACACCTGAAAAGAAGGGCCCTGACCTCCTTTTCACAGAACACTTACTAAAAAACACTTTGCACCTGCAAGTGTGTATCTTCTCCACCTCTAAAGTGGCTCAAAGACCTGGAAACCATTCTTTGGAAATGTGCTTTCACACGCGTACACCCCGGGATCGCCCCTCTGTGCAGGAACATGGAACCCTAACTTCCACCCTGGCAGCTCTGAAGCACAGCAGCCTAGTCACAAGCTCCTGACCAACCTCCTGGTTCTCTGACTCTACTGAGACCCACTCACTCCTCCCTCCGGCCTCACTGTCTTTGTGCACATCCGGCCATCTCTGTGCAAACTGCAAACTGGAATGCAGCTCAGCTCTTTGGCCCCATGTCAGGATTATGGAGTTAAGCCACATTCATCACTTCAACATCTACCTTTATTTTTGACAAATGACATCCAGGGTACTTGAGAAGACTCTGTGGCCAGATGTCATAAAATCTTCTCCATCAAAAATTTTGTTAAGCAGTTTTATCTTCTTGTGCTAGCTATTTTAAGTTTATTAAACTTTGAAATCAAGATATAAAACTAAAAATATATACTCCATCCTGAAAAAGATTCAGCTTTGGTATGGACTCATTAGCATGTATGTATTCTGTAGCCAGTTCACAAAATACATGTTATTTGCAGGGCTGGCCAAATAGCTCAGTGGATTAAAGCACCTGCAAGCAGGTGCAGGGGTTAGGGGTTCAATCCCTGGGCTTGCTGTGCTGTCCCTGCCCCCAGGGCGCACTGAGATGGCATTTGAGACTGGGTATGTGGTGGAACATGCTGTAATCCCAGCTGTTGGAGGCTGTAAACAGGCAGATCACTATGAGTCCAATCTAGTAGTGAGACCCTGAACACTCTGTAGACCCTTCCCTAAAATACAAAAAAAAAAAGAAAGAAAAGAAAAGGAAAGAAAGAAAAAAAAATCATTAAGGGAGATAGCTCAGTGATATAATGCTTGCCTGGCAAGTGCAAGGTCCTAAGTTCCATCCCCAGTATCAATAAACAAACAAACAAACAAACAAACAAACAAATAACCTCCTGGTTAGCTTAGCTGTTTAAGTGTCGGCTTAACAGACGCTTATGCAATCAGGCACAGGATACCGCAGTTCAAGCCCCAGCTCCACATGCCATACCAGACCTGCCCTTAAAGCAGCCTGAGCTAGCAAAAAAAAAAAAAAAAAAAATCCTTCACAAAATTTACAAACCGTCTTTCTATTCATTTGGAGGAGCAGGAGAACGTGAGTAGGGTTCTTTTTTCAATTAATTTTATTTCATTTTGAACAGTAAAAACAAAAACAGAAACCGAAACAAATAGCAGAAACAAAGACAGAAGCATGAGTAGGGTTCTTTGGCACTATTTTTGCACAGACAAAAAGTCCATTAGAAAGGAAAACCCGAGAGAGAACCATCTTACCATCCACCTAACTTGGCAGTTTGATTAAACAGTGTTCTTCTGAGGCTTTAAGCAGAGTTTTCAGTCTCATAAAAATGAAGAAAATCATCTCATTTGTCATGAATGAAGTGAGATATTATAAAAATGGAAAATGGCCAATAAGAAATTGAATTTAAATTACCATATAAAGTTTCTAAATAGCTTTGTCAAGTGCAACTAAATTTTAGAAGCTTCTCCCCTTTCCATCTGCTAAATATATAAGAGACTGATGGCGTAGGAGTAAGAAAACAGAACAACACTCCTAGAATACTGCCCCAGGACAGTGAAAATCCTGCCCTCCACAACCTAGTTCTGTGTACACTCCCAACCTCATCTGACCCCATACCCCTAGCTCATGGGGCTGCAGACAGTTGGGTGGTATTCAGGTCATGGAAAGCCCCTTACCCTTGGGCTTCACACATGCTTTTCCCCTGCATGGAACAGTCTGGCCCCAGTGTTCCAGTAGCAACAAAGACTTTCTGTTACTTTTATCTCATAGATGGGACAAAATATCCAAAGTCCAAAATTAAGGAAGGAAATATTTAGCTCACAGTTATGGAAGGTTCAGTCCGTAATCAACTGGCTCCAAGGTAGAGGGCACCACTCATGGCTGTGGGAAAAGAGCAAAGAGCAAAGGGAGGAGCCGCACCTGCTGCTGGTAGCTGGCCTCTCTCCCCTCCTTACACTGTAATACAAATGGTCTGCCCCAAGGTGGGTGTAACACCCATACCCATAGTCCCAACATTGGATCATGAATGAATCACAAACCCTAGAAGAAGCCCCAATGACTGCATGAGGCTTTGAGGGGACAACTAGACGCAAACCACAATCATCTTGCAAGAAGCCAACTATCCTGAGTGAGGATACGTTAGTGTGCAAGTCTTTCAACTGCAGTCTCATTTCTATGTATGGATTTAATTATCTCCCTTTCTTTTAAATTGTGAACTTCCTGAAGGAAAACAATGCGCCTCAATTTCTGATAATTGTATTCACCAGACTTGAGTATATGAAAAGTATTCAATCGATATTCATTGGGAAAAATGAAATATTGAGTACTGAGCTTTAGTGCAGAGTGAATGATCATAAAGAGATCATAACTGCATATTTAATAGAATATGTACAGCAGTTGATATGGAAATCATATGAGAAAAGGACATTGGGAAAAAATTGTCACTTGCTGATATATTTGCATAAGGAAAATTTTTATTGAGGCTTCTGTTTCCATACGATTCAGATATAAGAAGAGCATTAAGTTAATGTAGATGCAAAATAGAGTAGAATTAAACTTACAATAAGAGTGGAAAATTGGAGACAAAAGGTTTGAATGGGGGAAAACATAATGAGAATAAAATTCTTGGATGCGAGCCAGGCAAGTTATAAAGGAACAGCAACCAAGGAGAGGACTCGAACTTGTAATTGCAACATCGGAGAGAGGTACGAAAGAGTGGTTATTAGCCAGGGAATAACTACAGAATCTTCCTAAAACACTCAGTTCATCCACTTCACTGAGCAAGTTAAAATAGAGGAGTCAAATGGCCACCATGTGATGGAAGAGAGGGTCAGATAGCCCCCCACCCGAGTCCCCTGACCTCTGTGTTCTGGGATCTTCAGAGTTGTGCCCTGACTTTGGAAGTGCGTTCAATGAAAGCCCAGCCAGAGAAAACAGCCTGCTCCCTTGTTTCTGATATCTGTTTCAAATTTGCCACACTTCTACAGATTATGCCTTCTAAGTATTTGCTTACTGTATTCCAGAGAGCTAGAATTATTTCCAATACAATGAGAGTAAGAAGTTGACGTTTATTATGTGAGCACTGTATTCAAGGTGCTGACTTCCATTGTTTGTGTGTGACTTACCACTATTCTGCTGGGTCTGAGCCACTACGGTGTTCATTGTGTTGACGAGGACCCTAAAATGGGAGGACTTCAAAACATTATAAAAAAATATGCAGATAAGGCTTTTCTGAATATAAAGTGTGGAAACAGCAATATTTTGATCTGTGTTTGGTACTTTTGTGAGTTTTGGAAGAATTACTGACATGTACCTAGAAATACTGAAAACTTGAGAGCTACATTTATTTATGTGCATTCTTCTAGTGCCTCACCATCCTGTGTATCTTAGTGTATAGCAAAACACAGATGCGAGGTGTATTTCTTAAGGAAAAAGCATGCAGATGATAAGTGAGGATACCAAGTTCACAGATAACTACTTAAAAATGAAATAATCATAAAGTATCTTTGCTCCTCCTAGATTTTCAGATTTCAACCAAAGTGTGCTTGGTGAAGTAACTGTGCCTTCTTTTGAACCATTTAAAAACAAGCGGGTAGAGTATAACCCAGACAGTTTTTGCAAAAATGTCTTAGCTGCATAAAAGCTGGTGATCATACTGATCAACTTCAGAGAAAGGTAAAGATGGAATGTATATATAAAGGTAAAGATATACAGAGTAACAGGGGACCAGGAGGCATTCAAAGTAATTAAAAGCATTCTTTTAAAAAAAATTAGTATATGTTGGGCATTGTGGTGGATTTCCAACTGGGATCAACGTAGTTTTTGTATTTTACGAAAGGGTCTACAGGGTGTTCAGGGTCTCACTACTAGATCGGACTCATAATGATCCACCTGTTTACAGCCTCCCAAGAGCTGGGATTACAGGCACGCACCACCACACCCAGTCTCAATTGCTGTCTCGGCATGCCCTGGGGCAGGGCAAGCACAGCAGGCCCCGGGATCAAACCCCAGCCCCTGCACCTGCTTGCAGGCACTTTAGTCCATTGAGCTATTTGGCCGGCCCTTGGTGGTCAACCGGTAACACCCAGCTGAACTGAAGCAGCATGGTGCTGGTGTGGGAGGCCCAACTGTGGGCTGTTGCCAGCAGCATAAGAGGCAGAACTGAAGAAGGGAGGTTGTTAGGGAAGCTGTAGAAGCTGCTGGAAGCTTCTGGTTCTCTTGGGATGTTCTGCTGGAGCTACCTCATCCTGCTGACTTTCCTCGTGAAGTTGGCTCTTCTTGTCAAAGGAGCAGCTTGGGACCTCCCTGCACTGAGTACAGCTATGATTGGGCCGGCCAAATAGCTCAGTGGATTAACGCACCTACAAGCAGGTACAGGGGCCAGAGATTTGATCCCAGTGCCTGCTGTGCAGGCCCCGACCCCAGGGTGCACTGAGACAGCAATTGAGACTGGGCATGGTGGCACACACCTGTAATCCCAACTCTTGGGAGGCTGTGAACAGGAAGATCACTACAAGTCCTACAAGTCTCATAGTAATGAGACCCTGAACACCCTGTAGACGTTTCCCCAAAATACAAAAAGAAAAAAAAAGAAAGAAAAAATAATGGCTATGATTCACATTGGGGAGCTCTGGTCCTCATCTTGAGCATCGCTTCCTGGCTCCTGAGGGGAAAATGCTGCACTGCTTAGCATCCTAGAGAAGCTTGCTGCACTGGTTTTCCTGAAGGGAGCTCAGCTTTTCTCATCACTGGAGAAGCTCACAACCTCACTGTTGCTGGGGATGGCTGTGGAGCTTTTGGGGGAGCTCTGGTTCTTACCTTGAGCATTGCTTCCTGGCTCCAGTGCAGATATTCCAGCCCGCTGGCACTGACTTTCTAGTTTCCACCACTGATCTTTGGGTCTTCTGAGTGCAGATCTGTGAATCAGGCCTGACTGCAACATTGTCATGGGCTCCAGGCCTCCAGGTCTGGGAGGCATTGTTACGGGCTCTAAGTCTTCCTCTGGACTCATGCAGGGCATTGCTGTGGGATCCAGACACTCAGCTGGATTGTTTGATCTTTAGTGCATGGGAAGATTTCCTGTACATTCATTATATTTGATTCTTTGGGTAATTCAGTATAAAATAATCTTATAAAATATGTGTCCTATGTTGCATTTTTCCCCTTGCAAAACCCCAAATTGCAGCAGCCATGTACATGAACAGATTCATCATGGAGGACTGGCGCATGCGCATACCGCATCTTCATCCATCTACAGTCCCTCTCCCTTTCTCCCATCTTCCCCAGCCCCGGTGCCACTTTGCGTGTCCACAAAACCTTCCTCTCTTATTCCTATATTGTGTATTTTATTTTGCTTTTGAAATTATTCATATTTTGGGTTTCAGCTCTGAAATCTACTTGAGTAGAAATCTGGAAATAATCCAGATATAATTTGGATCTCATATTCAGACAGATAGTGAAGTCAAACCCAATTGCACAAGGTGCAGGGTAATAATAAGCTTCTCTTCTGGAGGGTTAACAACCTAAGTTTGCAGACCAAAAATTAGAGAAATAGAAGGGCTGCAAGGACAGCCAACATTTTGACCATAGCCTTTCAAGGTCAGTGAAGACTCAGGACATAGGAGAACCTATACTGGAACATCAGGTAACTCAGCTGTGTCCCAAATTTTCTGATCAAGGAGATTATGGGACCACAGAGGAATGTGACTGTTGATGTATAGTGTGCCCAAGGAGAGTCATCTGGAGAGAAAACATTCTCTCAGGCTTTCACAGAGAGCAAATTGGTCAACCCATGGCCATGATTCATCCACATGGTTGACACTGACAAAGGATGTGCAAACTGCGGTACAGGGTTACAGGATAAATCCTAGGGGCACTTGACCGACCTTATCAGATACAAAAGTTACATTTCTTGTTACACAGGTCTTGCTTTATCTTGGTCTTGACCATCCAGCAGAGAGGTATGAAAACAAGGTATATGAAGTAAAGCTATATTAACATGCTGAGCTGTGAAAGGCTCAAGTCAACAACTTCTGTGGATAACCCACTACTATTGTGGACTGCTGGACTGTGTTGAATTGTTTTGCTGATTCATGCGCCTATAGTTTTTAGATGCCAATGGAATACCCATTTCTGACAGGACTAAACAAAAAAAGGCAATGCAAAAGAAGGACCATTTCTTATCTGTATATGCAGAACAGTTAGGATAGATCTACAGCTACTTTCACTTAATTCATGAGAAGAAAGATTTGTACTAATAGTATTTGAACAGGATATCATGTCTGCGTCCTGTAGTATGGATAACCACTAAGAAGATAACAATGTACAGTGTATTAATTATTGAAACTGTCCTATTAATCAGTTTTGAAGCTGTCTCGTTGATATTTGTTTTTCAATAAAGTAAAAAAAATTTGGATCTCAGAATAATAATAATCATTGCTTTGATTAACCAACTTTAATGTAGCAAATATTTTGCATGGTTTATCTCACTTAATGTTCACGAGAGAGATATAAATACAGCTACCCATGTTTTAGCCAAGGAAATGGATACTCAGAGGGGCTCTGAGTTTGTAGGCGCTGCTGAGTGAGGCAGCAGGAATTCAGCCTACCTCTAATTGCTACATCCCTTCCCTACTGCACACCTTAGTCCTGGT
The DNA here is from genome assembly GCF_000260255.1 of Octodon degus. NCBI lineage: Eukaryota > Metazoa > Chordata > Mammalia > Rodentia > Octodontidae > Octodon > Octodon degus. Next base: position 5,678,529 of record NW_004524630.1, read on the forward strand.
AAAAGACCTCAGAGCTTTACACAATCCAGCCCTTTGCCTGACATGTCTCTGTTTCTTTGTGGGCTCATATCAGTTTTACTTGGGTTGGACAGTTACTTCAGAATTAGAAATGTTCCAACCTGTGACAATCCACTGTTCATTCCCTTGTTCTTTAGCTCTCTGTTATTGAAGAGAAAGGAACACCTTGTGCTTCCAATGATTTCAATAGTCCTAGAAGCAAATCCACCACTAAGCTAGGTTAGGTGTACCCCGATGATATCATTAAACCCCTATTTAATTTTCACTAGACTGTGAATAATTATTAATTCACTCAATATTGTTTTATTTACTGTTAAAATATATATATAAAACCACTGAAAGGAAGGCATTAAGATCATCAATGTCTGAAGCTTGCCCCTCAGGAGTTGGAAATTTCTTATGAAGGACATCAAGTAACTGTAACTATTTTGTTTTTTAATATGAAATCCCAAACACAAAATAATGTATGATTTAAAGCCTGTTTTATTACCATGACAAGAAATTACTAAGAAGAAGAACATCATAATCAGGAAGAAAACTTCTTCCTGAACGCAGCTGTCCCAGAACTGCGAGAAAACGGAAATTCAGTGAAAACAGGTCATACAAGGGAAATCTCAGAGAAAAGCTTGTGCAATAGCCTGAGCAAGACTTGCTTGGGTTTGAAGCTCCTCTACCTGAGTGTTCAAGCCCTCTCTGGGCAGCCTCGCTGGTTCTCTGGAGAAAGCCTGAAGTCCCAGTTGTGCTCCGTGCTATTGAATTAACAGATTGTGCATGCTGTGGTGCAGCTACGGGGCGCTTGGTAAAGTCCCTCATACACCAGTATCGCAACCCCGCTGCTCTGAGGAGCAAGGTGTTGATGTGAACCTGGGTCTCCTGCCATCTGGGGTTCCTCCAGATTGGCTCGGGCACACTTTCCTGCCTCCACAGCAGCTCTGTGTGGAGCTACCCATGAGAGCACGCTGGCTGCACCTTGTCTCTGTTCGTTTCCAGAGTATGGGATAACGCACCAGGCATTCTTTGGCTTCCTCCCCTTAAGTCATCCCACCCAAATCTCCCTCCATATCTATGTACCTAGCAGCATCTTACAAGTTTATTCTCATTATCTATGACACTTGAAACCCTATTCAGACAAACACCTCAAATGAGATTACCCTTTTTGAAGGTGAAAGTTACCTCATTAATAATATGCACTAATCAATCTTCTTAATTGTAGAGGATTGCTCTACCAAGCATAGTTTGTTAGGTATCAGAGAGATCAGGAGCACCAAAACCCTTGGAAAATTAAGCCCTTGAAGCAGCGAGGTCAATGTGCAAGCCCATGTGACAGGATTTAAGACAGAGGAATGAATAGTGCTCTCTAACTGATGTGAAAATAAAGGTCATTCTGCAGTAGAGAGACAGGGATGATTAATTCCTATTACAGGCCCTGCCCAGGAGAAGGCCGCGTGTTTTGGGCCAATGTGGAAAACCACTTGACCTTGCTTAGCCCGGAGCCTCCCGCACAACGAAGTGCACTTACTAGAGGGACAAAGTGTCTGATCCGGGCCGACAGCAATTACCAGGTGACTGGTCATCCCAGACCATCGAGAGGCACTGAAGACCGGCTTCTGAGGAACGGGCAGTTACACTGATTCCACGTAAAACCTCTGCTTTAAATTCTCCAGAAACTAGGATTGGGGCTTTGAAATGACAATCTGCAAATAAATAGCCCAGAAAGAAAACAATCCCTACTGTCTTGTTGAATCCTTGAGAGGTGAATGGTGTATGCCGAAGAGAACAGACTCATTCTCTCGAATCCTGAGACTAGGAAGCTGCTTCCTGTTGCCTGATTTTGGCAGAGTCCTCTGGGATTCTGTTGGCTTGCCAGAGTCACTCCTACTCTGGAAAATCCATCCTGAAAGTCTACAAAACCTAAGGCTGCTGACTACACATTGAAAAGAACGTGCACAGGCCAGAAATGGAGGGCCTGGCAGAAGGCCCCACTCAAATGAAACGTCCTTGGAGAATCCTTGCAAGCCTCAACCTGCCTCAAATTTCCCTCTGCACCTAAATGTCAGAACTCCTTTCTACAAATGTATATTTGATCACAAGTTTTGTTGTGATACTTTATAGTAATGTCCCAAATTTTATAGTTCTCACATATTATAGTTGAGTGGTGCTGTTTTGGAGTTCTTTTGATTGAGTAAATACATATAATAAGAAAGTTAAGGTTGTTCTTAAATAGAGCCATCTCTTCACTTCTGAGCAGAAATAGGAACGTGAGAAAACAGAAGAAAGTATAAGAATCTGTGACTGGCTGTGGTGTGGCTCAGGAGTCCACTTGTTTATCAGGCATAAGATGTTGGTTTCAATTCACAGCATCACAAGACAAAGAATAAATATTACTTTATACTGTTAAGAAAAAGATCGGGCTAATGGCAAGGATTCATTTCAATGTTAGTGTTCAAACTAAGTTAGAATCATTAAAGAATTTATTTTTCCCCAAATTTCAAGTTTGTACTGTTTGGCTTAACAATTTTTTGAAGTATATTATTCATCTTTGAATTTTTAGATTGAACATTTGAGTGTATTTATCAAGCAGATCTGTGTGTAATAAAAATAATTGTTTCCTCATGTTACTCTGCAAATGTTTGTTGACTGAAATCCTGCCATCTTGATCTTTATTATTTCTTTCAATTTATTTTAGAGCTTAATCTACATCCCCCGGCAAGGCCCTGACACTGCAATTAGACTGTCTCGAACTTCTCTCCTCCGTGTGGCGTTAATGACATATCTGGCGGAAGCCTCACCACGTTCCGGGTCGGGCTGACAGCCAGCTCTGCAGACGTGTGCCTGTCAAGCTAGCGTGCGTGTCAGTGCTTGTATAAATACCAGTTTTATAGGCTGAAATAAAATGCAAAGAAGATCTGAATAATGCATGTGCACATGCTATTTATCTTTCATTAAAATGTTTAAGTACTAGTTCATCAAATGCTGCATATATTAACAGGAGACAAGAAAAATTCTTCTCTGATAGTAGTCAAAAAGAATTCTATATTAAAATTCTTCTAACATGTTGTCAATTTCTTCTTCGACAGAAAAGCTGTGTTAGAAATGACCCCACTGTGCTCAACCCTTCAAACACTAGAAAGCGCCAGACACATTTGAAGAACCACAGGCTTAGGGTCAGGCCTCAGACACTAGAAGCCTTGGCTGTTTAGGCTTTGTTTGGTTCTGATCTTCTATAATGAATTAACACTTCAACGCTCAATAATTTTGATTAACACCAACCACGTGAATGAGCTCCTTTGGGGCATTTCTTCTTCTTTTTAAATCTTTTATTTATTTGTTTGGGGCAGGGTCTCGCCACACGGCCAGCATGGCATGCAGTACCAGGGATCAAACTGTGTCCTTGTGCTTGCCAGACGGATGCTTAGCCCTTCGACCTATCTCCCCGGCCCTCCTTTGGGGCATTTCTATCTTTACATGTCTTTCCTTGGCTTCTCACCTGATACCATCTTTCCCTTGTAAGTCTACCTATCTTCTCTTCTCTCTACCTTTAGATGATCATTATTCTACAATTTGCACTATTTCATGAGAGAAGTAAATCTTCATACTATATTTATATTTCACATTATGTGCACTTTTAATTTTATTTATTTATTTATTTATTTATTTATTTATTTATTTATTTATTTGGCAGAACTGGGGATTGAACTCAGGCCCTTGCACTTGCCAGAGAAGCGCTTCTTCTACTGAGCCATCTCCCCGGCCCCTACACCTTTAATTTTAAAAAGTGTTTTGTATCATGCTTACACATTCTTTTACTTTTATTCACATAAGTTTTATGTATATTAACATAGTTGCATCTAGTTTATTAATAGCAAATGCAATAATATTTTTTCATTTCTCTCTCTCTTTTTTTTTTTATTTTTTGGTGGAATCAGGGATTGAACTCAGGCCCTTGTGCTTGCCAGGCAAGCTCTTATTCTACTGAGCCATCTCCCCAGCCCCTATTTATTCATTTCTCAATGGACAAATATTGCTTTTTAATCATACACTATTACAGATGGCATTCCAATGAGCATATAATGTTTGTCATTGTTTTATTCTCATCCTTCCTGTATAATTATGTTTCGTGTGATTTTCTTGTGAAAAGCAAATTGCTGTATTTTTTCCAAGTTATCAAATGTAAGGATCTCCTTTAAATATTGATCCACGTTATCTCTTCTCACGCAGAGAAGTGTGCTCCTGTCTTTTCTATCATTTCAGCCTGTGTCCCCTAGTTAACAGAAATGCCCCTGCTTTTCCTCCCTGCTTTTACTTGCCATCGTCAAATCTCCACAATTCCAGCTTTCTTCCTAGAATTTGGAAGACGCATAATATACGACCTGAAGCCTGGCTGGGGCCTAGAGTCATCACCCGCCACGTGTTTGTACATAAGGTTTGGGCGTTTCAACGAACATTCGGTTCTTGACTAAACATCCTACCTTTATCCAGCATCTCCTTTGTTCCAAGTGCTAAGGATTAGAAGATTAGAACATGCAGCCTTGCCTTTTCATCCAGCATGAGTGTTCAGTGAGGACATTCTGCACTAAATGTGGATGCTAAGATCTTAAGACCTGGCCTGAAAGAGTTTTCAGGAGAAAATAAAATTATCACAATATAGCAATAATAGAAATGAACAATAGTTATTCATAAGACTAAAGCAGGATGGTAGAAAAGAAACTTGTAGATATGTAACTTAAGCGATATAATAATATCCTTTCAGAGTCCTTTATTAATTAAATGGTAAAGCCATTACCCAGCATGTGCCTGACATTCCTGCTATTTCTAGGAAAGCTGTGGGAAAGAACACTGTAAACACCACTATAGCCTACAAGGTGAATTCGTAAAAGCTTCCATCCAATTATACAGGTAATTTACCTTCAAATTATAGGGAGGAGATTGCTACCTATAATGTGACTTTTAGTGCCAATAAAATTGAAAAGAAAAAACAAAGAGCAAAATGAAAATCAAAGTAGGTGAATCTCAAGGAGTGTGTAAGTGTATTCTAATATGTAAAACTGAAAAAAGACAGAAGATTCTTCCATCACTCCTTATAATCACTCCCTTACTGTCATCTTTGACCAGTATTTTCCTCTAAGAAAACTTGCTGTTTCTCTGATTCTACAATTGGATGAGGTCAGGCCATGTATAAGATTAGATGTCTGATGCGCAGAACCACAACCACCCACCTGGGAAGCCAGCCCCTTATCCACCGTGAACAACCCAGGGAGCCAGTTTGCTCTGAATCAGGCTGGCAGGATGCAAGATTGCTCTCTAGTAGCAATCTCAAAAACTAAACAAGAACATTTATGACAATCGGCGCCCTAATGGTCAGGACTTCGTTAATAATGCCCTATCTTTTCTCTCAATTGTAACTTAGGACAAACCAGAGAAAGTCAGTGACATCTCCCTACCCAGTCACGTGGGATACCCTGCTTCCAGTTAGCAGCCCTCAGCCTTGCCCCGCAGGCAGACTCCACTCAGGGGCCTCCTGACCCTGTCATTCCTTCCCCGAGCTGGCCCTCTTGTCTGCCTGCCTAACAAGAAAGCCAGCCCACACCCTGGACACAGCAAGTGAAAGCAAGTCGTCTTTGATTTTCTTACTTGAATAGTGTTTTTAAAATCTTAAACAAAATAAAAAATAATAGATAAAACATTAGAAACACTACAGAATTTCAAAGAAGTTTGAAATTCAGCCATGGTTGCTATATTGAACCTCGTTGTCTTCCCAGTGGTTGCTCAGACTGTCAGCTATAAGTGTGTAAAAGTGGTGACGATGAAACTTTTAAGCCTTAATTGCTCCCTTCAAAAACCCAACAGAGGGCCAGGGATTTAGCTCAGTGGCACAGTGCCGGTGTAGCAAGTGTGAGGTTGTGAGTTTCATTCCTGGTACAGAAGAAAAAAGACAAAAACAATAGAAATTACTAGTATCCTCATCCCAGCTGTCCTGTGTATATACCTATGTGGTTTCCCTCCTTCTTCTCTCTCCTCTCTCCTCTCCCTCATCCCAGTTGTTCTTTCCTTTTGAGCAGCTTCTTTCCCTTTCACAAATCATATTCATATTCATCATATTCTCTCTCACAATATCTATTGTACTTTTCAGATTTTGTTTACTCTTTCAGCTTCTCACACTAGGGAAATAATGTAGTATTTACACATGCAGGAGTGATTTATTTCACTCATGAGCATGGTCTCTAGGTCCATCCATCTACCTGTAAAAGCCTCAAGTTTAGCTTCCTTTATAGCTGAGTAACACTCCATTGTATAAAAGCATCACACCTATTTTTATCCATTCCACAGTTGATGGGAATTTGGGTTGTTTCCAAGATTTAGCTACGGCAGTTTCCACAAGGTCTTAGTATGGAGCATAAATTAGCAGTGATCCAAACCCAGGAAGCAAATCTGACCTCAGTGTTGGCTTCGTCCTCCGGGATGGTGCTCCTTGAGGGTGCAGGATCTCTCTGTGGATGAGCCATGGTGGCTGTGCCCCTGGAGACCTTGCCCTTTGTTGTGACTGAGTGCAGGAGGATGAATGGTAGCCTGACACACCCCAGATGGCACATTTGGAAATCATTCAAGTACTAGGACACAAGCACTAGAGAAAGGCACTGGCTGTTAATGGATGAAGACCAGGGATGCTAAGCATGCTGCCAGGCTTGAGGCAGCCCCTGTCCTACCAGAAAAGCCATCTGTGACTCTAGAGAAACACAAGGAGTTCAAGTCTACCGTGTTGTTCATCATTTCTGATCACCAGGACACAATACTGAGTGCCCATGACTTGAGGAATAGGGGTTATTTAATTCATGGTTTCAGCCCTTGGGCCCTGACTCCAAGGTAGAAATGATCTGGTACAAAGGCCTGGCTGGAGGGGAGCTGCTCCAGTCTGGGAAATCAGGAAGCAGGGAGAGAAGGGAGGCCCAGGGGAGGGAGATGCGTCCTCCTAAGTCCCGCCACAGTGAGCCCCTCTATGAGACTCTGTCTCCCGACATCAAGTCAGTGATGAGTTCATCCGTGGACCAAGCCCCCAAGGAGGGCACTGGCCCATGCACCAACCTCCTTCCAAATGCACACCAGGTCGACCCATGGCATATCCCTGAGTGTTTAGAGCTGTGCATGGGTCCAGAAGCCCCAGCTGGAGACAGTATTCTCCAGAGATACCAGCTGCTTCTTCAGAGACTTCCGGAATTCCCTTAAAGGCTGTAAAGATAATTCAAACTTTGGGCCGGCCAAATAGCTCAGCAGATTAAAGCACCTACAAGCAGGCACAGGGGCCAGGGGTTTGATCCCTGGGCTTGCCGCCAGCCCCGCCGGGTGGCGCACTGAGAAAGTAATTGAGACTGGGCATGGTGGCACATGCCTGTAATCCCAGCTCTTGGGAGGCTGTAAACAGGAGGATCACTATGAGTCTGATCTAGTAGTGAGACCCTGAACACCCTGTAGACACTCCCCTAAAACACACACACACAAAAAAAAAAAGATAATTCAAGCTTTAATGCTTCCTACCTCCCCACTACTTCTGAGGGTATTTTCGCTCACTATTCTCTGCTAGACATTGCTTAGCACCTAGAGATACTGAGATGAACAATTTATAGTTGCTGCCAACAAGTTTATATCCTAATGCTTTGCTAAGTTTTCCTGGGCATCGTGTCGCTTCACTGAGGATTTGAAATGACTTCATTCACCGCTGATATGATGGAGATTTCTTTTCTATAAAAACATCATGAAGGTTTGTTCAGCAACGCGTGTCGGAAGCGACGCTTGACACAGAAAGCGCACGTATCCCCCGCTGCACCGTCACGTCAGCGTCGGCCATTTGTTATGTTCTATTTTGAAGATTCCTACTCTGCATCTAAAAAAGTGGCAAATTCATATCAAACCCTCATTTGAATTTCTCACCATTTTAGATTACACAGAACTTTATGGAGTCAGGGAGCAAACGTAAACAGAGGCAATAAATATCATTAAAATTAGAGAGACATTGCACATTCCTTGATAGCCAATGACTTTGTGAGTTACCGATTTTCCACCTCTAAGACTTGTCCTATTTCTACTTCAGAGAAGCAGGATGAAATTGAACAGGTTAATGACCAGAAGTACTTGAGCTTCTTCTTCTGAATGAACAAATAATAACAGCAGGAGTTGGGCCACACGTTCCTCTGCCTGCCGCTGTCTCCTCCCCAATCAATATGTGAAAAAAGGCTTCACTGCCCGGAGTTATTGTTCTAACATAGCCTTCTTTTTCTCAGTAATAAGAGGCAAGATAGCTTTTTTCATTTCCAAGTCAGTCCGTTTATATTGTGCCACTTTATCGCTACTTGAGAATCATAAAAGATTTTCATTTGATCTGTAAGTGTGCACAGTGTGTTGGTAGGTCTTTCATCTAGCATATATGAGATTTACTAGCAGCAATACACAGGCGATGCCTTGCTGGAGACGGCCTGTGCCACCAGGCCCCAGGGCCCTTTCCCAGAGACCGCCCATGGGAAGCCAGCCCACTTCTCCAAGCTTCGCCCACTCAGGCCCCCTCATAGCGACCTGTCCTGCTACTCATTCCCCTGACCAACTGAGGGTGAATGACAGACATAGTGGAAACACCCTGCTCTCACTTTTGACCAAGCCATGCCCTCTGATACCCTACCACCTCCCATGATTTCAACTTATAAGACCATTTCCTGCTGTATAAATGAAGACTCCCAGGCATGGTGGCCATGCAAACGTATTGCTGTGCAGGATCTTCTTTATTACCGTGTAAGGACTTTCTTATTCCACTCAGTTGTTCTAATAATCCTGCAACTGGCAGAGAAGGGACATTATAAATTATGAAATATTATGAGTTAATAAAGTAATTTTCTGTATTAGGTGGCTGATGTATGTACAGCTTGCTCCATTTGGACTTTTGAAACTGCAATTTAGCAACTGCCCAGTAGTTAAGTGTGTGAATTACAATACATCCCTATTTTTGCATGCTCAGTAAAAGAGCATGAGCAGGCTGGGGAGATAGCTCAGTGGTCTAAGTGCCTACCTGGCAAGCACAAGGACCAGGGTTCAATCCCCAACACCACATGCCACACTGGCCACTGAAACCACGTATGGTGGCACATGCCTGTATTCCCAGCACTGGGGAGGCTGAGACAGGAAGATCACTATGAATCCAAGTTGCATAGTGAGACCTTGTACCAAATAAATAAACAAAGATTTGAAAAATAAAATAAAAAGAGAATGGGAAATTAATTGGTCTATATTGTTACACGTGAACTTTAGGAAACATTTTAACCCCTAATTTTATTTTTACCTACTAAAAATTACAAACATAAAATCCCCTGCAAAGGGTAATGTAAATACAAATAAACCAGACTTGATAAACTCTCAGAGGACTTATGATTCCTTGAAAAGTAGCGTAAGCTTTGGGCTTGCCTGGGGATGTATGAGTGAGAGGGTGGAGACTGTGATTTGGGGAACATGTTGCTTTCTCTCTCCCTGAGATAAAAGCCGTGACACCCAAAGCTACAGGAGGAAAGATTTCCTTGGCTCCCTTGGTAGAAGTTTCGGTCCACAGTTGGCTGGGTCCGAGCAGGGCAGCATGACAGAGGGACACCACAGAAAATAAAACGTTCGTAGAGGGCAGAAGGCAGCAGAGTAGTGCAGAAGCAGAGCAGCAAGGGAGACCTGGCGAGGCACAGGCAACCACAGCAGCCCCTGCTGCCCCCTGTACTCTATCCAGGCCCTCAAGGCGGACATCTCACATCCGGGCAAGGCCTTCCCGTGCTCCACCCCAAGAGCTGTGCCAACCCACCGGCAGACTAATTCAGCAGTAATACGCTGTGGTGCATTAAGCAGTGGTCACTGCATAACACTCAGATGAACTGAATCAGAGTGATGCTGGGTGCGGAGGCCCACCCAAGCGAGCAAGGGCTGCTGCCGCAGTGCCCAAGGAGAACACGAAGGGAAGATGGTCTGCTGCTGCTTCTCTTGGAAAGCTTGTTGTGCCGGTTTTCCTGGTATGAACTCAGCTGTTCTTATCATGGGCAGAGCTCCGGTGCTCGGGTCCTCGCTGTGGCTGAGGATGCTGCAGTTCTCCTTGGAGGAGCTCTGGCCCTTATCTTGATCGTCATCACTTCCCGCCCCAGTGCTGATCCCTCCGCCCTGGTACAGAGCCTTCATCCGCGGGTGCAGACTTTCTAGCTTCCACCGTGGCCTTCCGGCTTTTCCAGCCCAGATCCTTGATATGGACGTGCATGAGGCATTGCCACCGGCTCTAGCCCTCCAGCTGGACTCATAAGGACGCTGCCACGGGATCCAGGCCCTCAGCTGGAGGTTTTGGGTCTCCAGTGCATAGACAGATCTCTTGCACTCCTGCATTTAACTTCTTGGGTGAATATTGTACAATAATCCTATAAATTACGTGACCTGTACTAAATCTTTTCCCTTGAAAATCCTGACTATGACACACACACCCTTGCTCCCATCATCAGACACTTAATCCCAGCATCACACACTGTAGATCTGCTACCTTTGACAAGCCCCATGTGTGACCTCATGTGGCCTTGAAGGTACACTGCCCTCCTTGGGGGGGACACAGGTCATAACAGGGAGAGAGGGAAGGCATGCCCAGTGCTGATACCTTGTATGTTAGGACAGCAGAAGAGAGAGCAATTGTAAGAATGGAAAGAAAATAGGTGGGTGTTGGGCTCACAGTCCACGAACCTCAGGCAGCCCTTCCACTGGGCCAGACCTCAGGCTCCCTAGTTGCAAGTGCTAACAATAGTGTCTTGTTATATGGTTGCAAGAAAGGAGGAGGATATTTGTGTTGGAAATACAGTACTTGGATTCTGAAAGTCCCATCCTCAAGAGATCCCTACTTTCTCTCCTTCAGTGAAATCAGTCAGCACTCTATATCTGACATTACAGCTTGAGAAAAAATTTTAAAGGCCCAGTTTAGCTGAAGAATTGCACATACCATTGACATGCTTCTGTTACATAGATCATGACAACTCAAGAGCCTGAAAGATCCACCTCTGGGTCTCTGTGGGTTTCAGAACTTGTGATGGGAGGACCAAGCAAAGTGGTGAAGATGGAGACATTGTGCCCACCTGCGACTGTCACAAGCAAAAGGACCCATGCTCAGAGAGGAGGCTATTTACCATAGAATAGTAGACACTTGCAAATAATGGGGACACTAGACTCCCTTAGAAATCCTTTTTTTTTTCTCCATACTGGAGATTGAAATCAAGACCTTATGCTTCCCAGACAAGGCTCTTATTCTACGGAACTATCTCCCGGGCCCTCCCTTAGCAATCTTAAGGTTCATTTTCCTAAAAATTCACATGTAGGTTGGTGGCATAGCACAATGATGGAATATCCGCCGACCACACAGGAGTACCTGGATTTGACTGCTAGCACCTAAAAAGCTTAGCTGAAGATCACCACTACTGGTCATTAGCCACCTTAATTTCATAAGTCTCAGAAGAAATTCACTATACTTCAATGAAACAATAGAATAAAAACGAAACACCCTGAATAGAATATTAACATTTTTCACATTTGAAAATAATACTAAGAATATTGTGTAACAAGCTTCTGTTTACTAGGGCCAGCAAATAGCCCAGCGGATTACAGTGCCCAAAAGCAGGCACAGGGCCTGGGGTTCAATCCTGGGCCTGCTGTGTCAGTCCCGCCCCCGGGGCGCACTGAGATGGCAAATGAGACTGGGCGTGGTGGAGTGCACCTGTAATCCCAGCACTTGAGACTCGGTAAACAGGCAGATCACTACGAGTCCGATCTAGTAGTGAGACCTGAACACCCTGTGGGTCCTTTCCTGAAAAAGTACAAAAAATACAGAAAAAAAAGTTTCTGTTTACTAATTGTTGTCAATAAAAAGTTTGAAAGATCACTAGATTTCTTCTCATCAATGAATGTGGGATCTAAGTTTTATTTTCCCTGGGTAGGCAGGAAAGCAGATCAAAATGATCAAGAATATATATATATATATATATATATATATATATATATATATATATATATATATATATATATATATCCCAAAACAAATATAATGAGTCCATATCACAAACATACTAATTAAACAAACGCACAGAGAAAAGAGCTTTGCTTTCCTTGAGACCTTGTAGCTTTCCCAACGCCAAGTGTGAGACAACTGCTTCCCTGGAACTGAGTAGACACAGCATGCCTTATAAACTCTGCGAACTGTCAAGCAATAATTTAAAAGTACCACAGAATTAATGTGGCTGTTTAAAATGAGCATTTTTCATTCCCCCAAAATAAAACGACTCTGCAGTGGTACTGATATCTGGAACTGTATCAATGAGACTGTACTGAACTGTGGTTTGGGGGCTTGTAGATGATTCTTTATCTACATTTAACTACCCCTGCAGGGCGGAGAGTGCAGTTTAGATTGCTTTGCATGGTGCACTGAAGCAACAGTGACAGGTGGTGTAAGCGTAGCTCTGCTCTTCCATTCCTTGTTCTAAGGGAGATTGTTAAATTGAATCCACTTTGGAGATTGGTGCACGAGTGAGCAGGAGTTTCAACTATGTAGGGTTCTACCTCTCTCCACTGAGCCACCAGACCAAGCTGATAGACCTAGAAATGCATAAGAAATGAAGCCACTAAGACCTCAGGAAAGAGAGAAGGATTCTTGAAGACTCATCAAGGAAATTTTCATCTCATGGGGACTGCAAAAGAACAGAGCTACACCAAAATGGGAGAAAATATTTGCTAATCCTATCATTTGTAAGGATTCAGGATCCAGAATATATAAAAGGCTTTTGCAACTCAACAAGAAAAAAACAACCCAATTGAATTATGAAAAGGACTTAAATATTTCTCCAAAGAAGATAAGCAAATATCTGAGGAGTATGTTAGAAGACTCTTTAGTCATTACAGAAGTGCACAGTGAAATAATGAGATGCTTCTCACTAAAATTGCTAAAACAAGAAAACTCCCTTTGGAGTGATCTTGGGCTTGACCTCCTTGGGCTTGACGAGGGCCTTGATAGCTTCAGCATGTGCACGCATGGTCTTGGCGTTGTTTGCTTGCATCTTCCTGAAGCCCTTCTTGTTGTTCTTCTTGGCAAAATGCATGTTCCTGAGGAACTTGGGATCTGCCCCCTTCAGAGATTCATGTCTTTGTGAGCGAGTTTTCTTGATGCCATTTTTGTGCCATTTTCGGGACTGGTTGTGGGTGGTGTGATTCTTGGACTTGGCCATAACTGCACTGTAAACCGTGGTGAGCAAGCGTGTGGAAGCGGAAGGAGAAAAGAAAGCCTGCAGTGCCAAGTCCAAGATCATTTCAGTGGGAGCAAACTGCAGGCTCTATCGACTTGCCTATATGGCCACCCCAAGCTTGGGAAGCGTATCCATGCCTGCACTGCCAGGGTCGCAGGCCTTGCCAGCAAAGTCCCGGGCTCCAGCCTCTGCTCCAGCCAAGGCCCCCAAAGGTGCCCAGACCCCCGTGTAGGCTCCACAGTGGGAGCTTCTTATCTGCTGATGTAAAAACAGAAGGACTGCTGTGACCCCTGGGGTGCCATCTGTGGGGGGCTGGTGTCCTCCTGTATTCTTTTACAAATAAACCTGAGGCAGGAAAAAATAAACAAATTAATTAATTAATTAAAACTACTTTGAAAGGAAACTAACTGTGGGTGAAGCTTAAAACATCATGAGCTTCATGCACCCTGGAGGGATATAAAATAGTGCAGCACTCTTCACAGTAGCTAAAAAGTTGAAACGTGCATCACTCGGGGGACGAAGTGCATATCTTCACAATTCTTCATTATTCCTCCATAAAAAGTAATAACATGTAACCACATGGGTGAACCTCAAAAACGTTACATTAATTTAAAGAAATGAGACACACAGGCCACATCATCCCACATGATTTCTTAATATGAGGTGGGTGAGTTCACAGGGGCAGAAAGCAAAGGCTGATTTCCAGGGCCTGGGAATGGGAGAGGAAATGAAGAGCAGGTGATTGGTGGGGATGGGTTTTCCTTGAGGAGGATGAGAATATTTTAGAATTAGATCAGTGGTTGCAGAACATTGGTACTGCAGTAAGTGCTGCTGAATTGTTCACTTAAGGATGTTAATTTTATTTCCATAAATTCACGTCAACTTTTAAAAACTATGATGCATCACCTACGATTTTACAATTTTCAAACCATTCATGCCAATGTCTTTGTCACTCAGGGCTTTTCAGTAATGCAGTGGCTACTTAGAGCTATGGTGTCTACTACAATTTTAACCAAAGACACAGAATCTCTGGTCCTTATTGAGTTAAAGTTCATTGAAAACAACTACAATTACATTAATCAGAACAAAAGTGCTCAGCAGGCAATGTATTTGTTTAAATGCCTCTCTCTTCTGCTAGGCTACAAGTTTCTTGGTTAGGAAACAAATAAAATGCATTTATCTTGCATTTACAAATGTAAAATACCATGTCCCAAGCATGTCATCTTGTTGAATGAATGAATGAATGAATGAATGAATGAATGAATGAATGAGTGAATGAATGTCCCTAAAGTATCTAGCATTAGAAATTCTCTGTCATAGGAGTTTAAAAACTGCTTTTGTTTTGATGCAATGTAAAATGAAATAAGGGGCTGGGGAGATGGCTCAGAGGAATAAGCCCTTCCCTGGCAAGCACAAGGGCCTGAGTTCAATCCCCGGTTCTGCCAAAAAATAAGAATAAATAAAATGAAATAAAATCCAAAGTAAAAATGACTCCTGGTGAAGCCGAGTGTTCTTCCAGATCAGAGATGAGTATTGCTTGTCCTGAAAGGCTTCTGAATCCCCAATGAAGAGTCATTTCAATATACTTGCCACATGTTACCCCATCATCCCATTTGCTTTTGATGCAATAAGAAAATCAATTCAGGTTCACTGAGATAATTTAATAAGCCTTTCATTTGAAATTGAAATTTGAGAGAGAGAGAGAGAGAGAGAGAGAGAGAGAGAGAGAGAGAGAGAGAGAATTTCAACATTGTGATTAAGAAGAAAGCCAGAACCCTCAAAAAGCCGTGCAAAGGCTGCAGCACAACGAAGGCTGCATTGCAGTTTGCAGTGTCCTTTATGGAGACTAGGTGGTAAAAGCACTTAAAAATAAAGTCGTATGAGAAAACTGAAAACCCCAATGGGACATGAGCATGTTGACATATACTTTATTTATAAAGAGCTCTATTGTCTTTAAAGTTACATATGCTATCACATCTATAGCAACTTGGTATTAGGAAAATACACGGAAAACTTCCTCCCATAAGGTTTGCCTATGCCGTTGCTTTCCCCAACAGAAGAGCAAAATTTTAGGGTTAAAAAACCCCACCAGGTATTCTAGCAAATGCCTTTTCATTTCAATTCATTTCTTTTCTTTTTTAATGAATTTAGGGCAGGGTTTACAGGATCTATAGGGCCTCACTACATAGAGCACACTCAGTGATCCTCCTGTTTTCAGCCTCCCAAGCGCTGGGATTACAGGCACGCTCTACCACGCCCAGTCTCAATCGCAGTCCCAGCATGCCCTGGGGGCGGGGCTGGCACAGCCTGCTGCAGACTGAACCCCGGCCGCTGTGCTCTGCTAGAGCAGGCACTACAAATACGTTTTCTAACAAGATGATAGAATAAAGTTCTAAAATAGTTTTGCCAACCTTATTTTTTAGTCATAAATTTGCCCATTTGTATTAGACACCTAAAATTCTAGTCCTACTTCGATACTTTTTTTTTTGTTGTTGTTTTTTTTAAAGTCAACAGAAAATGGAAATATACTTTTTAAAGTTTCAAATACTAGGAGAAGATAACATACAATGTCTTTTAAATAAATTGTAAATCAAAGATACAGTATAAATCTTAGAATAAAAATTAGGATGAAGCAATATTCAGAAAATTAAATG
>NW_004524630.1:5696328-5701007 GCF_000260255.1 Octodon degus
CTCTGGGTCTATTCAGGATCCCGCAGCCTGGGTTGTCTCCTATTTCAATACTTATAAAAATTTCAATATTTACAGAAATATTTTTCCTGAGAACTTCCCCTAACAGAATCACTTGATCATTCTCCAAATGTGTATTAAATATTTGTGGAAGAATTCATTTTTTGTGTTACTATTTCAGAGGCATTTTCCCAGAATTCTGTACATGAACAATAATTCAGAAATAAAAAGTACTCCTTAGGCAGACACTGGGACCAGGGTTCGGTCCCTGGCAGGCCATGCTGGCCCTGCCCCCAGGGTGCGCTGAAATGGTGATTGAGTCTGGCACGGTGGTACACGCCTGTAATCCCAGCGCTTGGGAGGCTGAAAACAGGAGAATCACTACAAGTCCTGTCTGTGTAGCAAGACCCTGTAGACCCTGTACTAAATACATAAAGAAAAGACATAAAAAGTACTCTAACAAAGCATGGGTAAGGTTAACACAAGAAGGTATAATCTTAATACAATGCACAGTAATTCCTTCATAGGTCATTTTTGCCATTACTTATGATTTCTTTTAAGTCATGCAGGATGTTCAGTCATGTGTTGTTTAGCAACAAGGATATAATCCAAGAAGTGGATCTTTAAGGATGCTTTTCATTCTGCAAACTTCATACTGAAATAGGCAATTTACTCCCATGGGACCACAGGGTGCATGCAGCCCACTCCTGATGGAAAACTTATGTCGCCTAACAGCACAGTAAAGCTGAATAAAGTAAGCCACTTACTTTGGAAAGGCCATTGTAAGAGCCAGTTTACCTTCAGTACTACTTCCTCAATTCCTTCTCCTCTGAGATTTATCACGTTTAAGGAAAAACAAGATCAACATCACTGGTGGCGTGCCAGAGAAGCACCCTTGGTGGTTGGGCAAGAAAGGTCTGCACATCTGCCATCTGGTCTCTGCCTCAGGCTGGGTTTCCTGGAAACAGATTCTAAGACTTATACGCAGGAACTTGGTGAGGGTGTACCTTGTGGTCCGCACCTCTCAGGCATGAGGAAAGCAGGAGAGGGAAGGGGGGAAGGTGCGGTTCTAACAGAGACCTCAGCCACCACTGAGCAAGGGATAAGGCACTGCTCTGCAGGTGAACTGAAAAGAGAAGCTGTCACCCACCAGCCGCTTGATCTTGGTCTGTCACTGGCAAATGCCCCACTTTCTGACAATCTCCAATTACAATGTCATGGGTGGCTTAGTCCACGTCAAGTTCCATTTTGTTTTCTGTATAGCACAAAAATGGGGAAAGGTGAATAGATGAACCTCCAGAACCGTCCAAGGCTACCGCTGAAGGGAGCAGATGATGGATGCCTTGAGTCACAGGCAAGGATCCTGGCAGGATAGGTCTGAGCGTGATGGTTGGAAGAGAAAGTGCAAGTGGAAGTCATTCTTAGCAAACATTCTGGGATGTTTGCGCCTTCAACTGGGATCCTACTATTGTCCAACATCTGGAAGTCGGACACACAAAGCATCACGTCCACATCCATAGCAGCTATGGAAATCAAATCTGTTAGGCACATCTGGCCGGATGAGGCTGTCTCTCCTACTTCCACTTCCATTCACCCCACATATCAGCACGACTCAGGGTGAGAAACAGGAGTTTTTCCTTCTCATTTTACATACATTTGAGTCACCAAAGATAGATGGAGTCTTGCGGCAAATTCATTTCAATCAAATGAACTTTGATTTTTTATGAAGTCGGACATACAAAGCACCACATAGGTATCTAAACACTCTGAAATCTGAATATTTTCGCATCCTCTGAAAACACAACCAATAACTTCTCAGCCCAATTTGGGAGCGTGGGCAATTTTTGCTACCTGTTTGTTTCCTATTGCAATGGAAAGGTGTCAGAGCTGTAGCGTTTCATTTCTGAACTTGCAAAGTAAGTCAAACAAGGACAGTCGCAGTTTTCTTCTCCTGCTGTCACTGTGATTTCTCAATTACCTGACAGTCTCCAGAGATAATTTGTCAAGAAAATGGAAGAATCTTAAGCCTTAGAAACATTCCTCTCACAGATACAGATAGATTTCATTTATACTGTAGGGAAGCAGATGAGGTGATTTCTTATTCAAAACAACTACCACATAAGCTAAACCAATTATCCGCTGAAGAAGAAATAATTTTCAAAATAGCATTTAAGTTGAACTATCCTGCATAAGAAGGCTATAAAATATTATGAAGCATATGCACCATCAACCTACTATGTTGGACATGACCTTTTGGAAAATTCACTAAAAGCATTTATAATTTTGTTGTAAATTTTGCTTATAATTATGTACAGTCAAAATGAGACACATAATTATTGTAATGAACAAACAGGTCTATCCATCAAAACAGTTCATTATGAATTTTTATTCTTTCCCATTTATGATTTTCCTTGCTGGTAAAAGATTCCTAACTTTTGAAATTTGCCTGCCAGACACTGCAGGGCCCCATACTGGGTCACGCACAGGATACATTAAGCTGCACACCTTCCCAGTACCTGGAAGGCCTCTGCTGGCAGCCGTGCCTGGAGGGCTGACAAAGGCATGCCGCGGGAGGCTCTGAGACTGCCCCAGAAGCTCTGCCTTGCCCAAAGATGAGGCTACCTGGAGCTGCCTCCTCCCTGCCTCCTGTCTAGTGGCTCGTAGCTTCAGTAATTTCCAGCAGCACTGGTGCTTGGCTTTCCCCTGAACTGCCGCTTGTTCCTTACTGAGACTTGGAGCCTTCCTCTGGGCTAACCCCAGCCACTTCTGCCCTGAAATGGTGCACACACTTCCCAAGCTGTCTGGCGGTTCCTGGAAAAACTAAACAGAGAGCTACCTTTCAGGCCACGCAGCCAGTTTAACTCCTAGGTATACACATTAAAAAAGAAAGAAAGAAATTCTGTCTCCATTCAAAAACTGTGCCCAAGTACTATGCAATCACCATGATGTATAATAGGCAAAAAGTTGAAGTAGGGGCTGGAGAGATGGCTCAGGTGCATGAGTGCTTGCATGGCAAGCACAAGATCCAGAGTTCAATGCCTGGTATCACCAAAACAAAAACAAACAAACAAAAAGGAAACAATGTAATTGTCAATGAACAGATGAATATGTGAACAAAATACAATATGACCACATGGTAAACTATTATCCAACAGTAAAAAGAAACAAAGTCATGGTCCATGCTAACCATGGACAAATCTTGAAATATTGTATTAAATGAAAACATCCATTCACAAAAAAACCAAATATCATAGGATTACAAAATCTAGGCTCCAGCTGCTGCCGTGCACCCCACCCAAGGACCAGCTGCTCCCAGCTGGCTTTGCACCTTAGTTCCCCTCAGAAGAGCTGAGTACCAACACTCAACCTGGTCAAAGACAAGGTAAATGTGATTCTTGGTAACAGAAGCAAAGAAGCGGGCATTGCAGTTCTAGGTTTGGAGTTAAACTGCAAAGCTACAGCAATTAGGAAAACAAAACAAAACACAGAACTGCCACAAAAACAGATATGGAGATCAAAGGGGCAGGAGAGAGAAAGGAGAAGCAATCCAGGAATGTTGAGCTATTCGATCTTTGACAAAGGGGCCAAAACTAGGCACTGGAGGAAACGCAGCCTCATTACTAAATGCTGCTGGGAAAATTGGATATCTACATGCAGAAGCTGGAGTCTAGACTCATATATCTCACCGCGTACTAAACTGAATGCAAAATGGATCACGGATCTAAATGCTAAAACTAACACAATTTGATGGAAGATAAAATTCTTGAAGGCATTGACATAAGCTAGAACTTTCTGAACAGAACCCCAGTGGCATAGAAGTCACACTGGGAATCAACAAATGGGCTCCTAGAAAAGGAAAAATCTTCTGTACAACACAGGAAACAAAGCGAAGAGACAGCGTACAGAATGGAAACATAACTCTTTCTGTTCCCTGAACAGAGCCGTGACATCTAAAATATATTTTACTAAACGCGTCGGCGCAGCGCAGCTAGCGCGCCTGGGCTGACAGAGAAGCGGCGCGGCCGGTGGGCGAGCGAGCGGACTGGTGAGCGCGGGGCGCCGTCATGATCGCCTCAGCTGCTGGAGTTGTTTCTCTTCTGGATGAAGAAGAACCACAGCTTAAGGAATTCGCACTACACAAATTGAATACAGTTGTCAATGACTTCTGGGCAGAAATTTCTGAGTCTGTAGACAAAATAGAAGTTTTGTATGAAGATGAAGGTTTCCGGAGTCGGCAGTTTGCAGCCTTAGTGGCATCTAAAGTATTTTACCACCTGGGAGCTTTTGAGGAGTCTCTGAATTATGCTCTTGGAGCAGGTGACCTCTTCAATGTCAATGACAATTCTGAGTATGTGGAGACTATTATAGCAAAATGCATTGATCACTATACCAAGCAGTGTGTAGAAAATGCAGATTTGCCTGAAGGAGAAAAAAACCAATTGACCAGAGATTGGAAGGCATTGTGAACAAAATGTTCCCACGATGTCTAGATGATCGCAAGTATAAGCAGGCTATCGGCATCGCCGTGGAGACGAGAAGACTAGATGTCTTTGAGAAGACCACACTAGAATCGAATGATGTCGCGGGAATGCTAGCTTATAGCCTCAAGCTCTGCATGTCTTTAATGCAGAATAAACAGTTCCAGAATAAAGTGCTGAGAGTCCTAGTTAAAATCTACATGA
>NW_004524630.1:5701497-5703131 GCF_000260255.1 Octodon degus
AACACAGACCTCATGATTCTAAAAAACACAAAGGAAGCAGTACAGAATTCAGTATGCCACACAGCAACTGTCATAGCAAACTCTTTCATGCACTGTGGGACTACCAGTGACCAGTTTCTTAGAGATAACTTGGAATGGTTGGCCAGAGCCACTAACTGGGCTAAATTTACTGCTGCAGCCAGTTTGGGTGTAATTCATAAGGGTCACGAGAAGGAAGCATTGCAGTTAATGGCAACCTACCTTCCCAAAGACACGTCTCCAGGGTCAGCCTACCAGGAAGGCGGGGGGCTCTATGCACTAAGGCTCATCCATGCCAATCATGGTGGCGACATAATTGATTACCTGCTGAATCAGCTCAAGAATGCCAGCAACGATATCGTTCGGCATGGAGGCAGCCTGGGTCTTGATTTGGCTGCCATGGAAGCTGCATGCCAGAATGTTTATGATTTGCTAAAAACCAACCTTTACCAGGATGATGCTGCGACAGGAGAAGCAGCTGGCCTGGCCCTAGGTTTGGTTATGTTGGGCTCTAAAAATGCTCAGGCTATCGAGGACATGGTTGGCTATGCCCAGGAAACCCAGCATGAAAAGATCCTGCGTGGTCTCGCCGTCGGCATTGCCTTAGTGATGTATGGGAGGATGGAAGAGGCTGATGCACTCATTGAGTCTCTCTGTCGGGATAAGGACCCAATTCTTCGAAGGTCTGGAATGTATACAGTGGCCATGGCTTATTGTGGCTTTGGTAACAACAAAGCTGTTCGACACCTGCTACATGTTGCTGTCAGCAATGTTAATGATGATGTTAGGAGGGCAGCAGTCAAATCACTTGGCTTCATTCTATTCAGGACCCCTGAGCAGTGTCCCAGTGTGGTCTCTCTGCTGTCCGAGAGTTACAACCCCCATGTGCACTACAGAGCCGCGATGGCCCTAGGCATCTGCTGTGCTGGTACAGGAAACAAGGAAATGATTAATTTGCTAGAACCAATGAAAAATGACCCTTGAACTACGTGAGGCAAGGGGCTCTCATAGCCTACGTACACATCATGATCCAGCAGACTGAGATTACATGTCCAAAGGTGAATCAGTTCCAACAGCTGTGTTCCAAAGTTATCAGTGATAAGCATGATGATGTCATGGCCAAGTTTGGCGCTATTCTGGCCCAGGGCATACTAGATGCAGGTGGTCATAATGTTACAATCTCCTTACAGTCCAGAACTGGGCACACACATATGCCTTCTGTGGTTGGCGTCCTTGTCTTTACCCAATTCTGGTTCTGGTTTCCTCTCTCACACTTTCTGTCATTGGCTTATACCCCTACCTGTGTCATCGGCCTGAACAAGGATTTAAAGATGCCAAAGGTGCAGTATAAATCAAACTGTAAACCATCCACATTTACGTATCCTGCACCTCTGGAAGTACCAAAAGAAAAAGAAAAGGAAATGGTTTCTACTGCTGTGTTCTCTATTACTGCCAAAGCCAAAAAGAAAGAAAAAGAAAAAGACAAAAAGGAGGAAGAGAAAATGGAAGTGGACGAAGCAGAGAAAAAAGAAGAAAAAGAGAAGAAAAAGGAACCTGAGCCAAATTTCCAGCTGTTGGATAACCCAGCCCGAGTTATGCCTGCCCAGCTGAAGGTC
>NW_004524630.1:5704156-5727090 GCF_000260255.1 Octodon degus
ATAAATAAATAAAAAAGAAAAGACAAAAAAGAAATAGAATAGTAAAAACTGGCAGAGCTGTAGGGGAAAAGGAATCTTTCTATATTGGTAGGAATGTAACCATTATGGAAATCTGTATGAAGATTACCCAAAATATTAAAACTAGAAATTTTATTTGACCAGTTAGTCTCCTTTTAAGGATCTTCCTGACAGAATTAAAGGCATCCTTACAATGATACATGCATGACATGTTCATAGAAGCACAACTTATAGTCAGTCTTGGAAACAGCCCATGTGCCCATCTGCAGAGAAATGGAGAAAATGTGACATTTGCAGACAATGGAGTCCCACTGCGTTAGTGATCAGCTTGGGGCCCTCATAGGTAAGGACATGCACCTCGAGATCAAGATATTCAGTGAAAGAAATCCGGCACACAAGCTTATGGATCATGTGGCTTCTCTTTTATGAGAAACCAGAAGTATAAATAAAGAACAAAACAAAAGACATTTACTAGGAAGCAGGGAGATTTTAGATGGAGAGAGGAGTGAGAGCTGGAGGAAGGGGGAGGAAAGGGGAGGAAAAGGGGCGAAGAGAAAGACTGAAGGAAAAGAGTGGGAATAGAGTTTTTCCAAATGAGAAAGGAAAAAAACAAATAAGAAAGGGACCAAGAGTTGGAAGGGTGGAAGGAGTGAGAGACAAAAAGAGAATTAAGATTATTAGGTGCATGCACCAAGCTCCCCAGCTGAAATATAATCCTGATGGAGTGAACACATATGCTAATAAAAAAGGACAAATTTATTAAGCCAAAATGTAGGTTTGCTGTTGCCTAAGGCAAAAGGATACAAAAGGACCTGGACTGGGGTGATGGCTAGAGACTGCAGGCTTTCTCTAGAGGATGATAAAAATGTCCTAAAATTGGGATATTAGATGTACAGTTCTGTATATATAGTGGAAATTATTGCACTGTATACTTTAAACAGATTAATTACATGACATGAATTATATCTCAATAAAATGGTTGCTTAGAAAAAACATGTAAGGTTACAGAATCAAGAATATTAATGATACATAAAAAAATTAAACTTCTAATCCCAGTAATAGATTCAGGTAGATTTCCCTCATGGCCTCATGGATGGAAACAAAATAGTTTTCCTTTTACTAAAGTTGTGCTTTCTATGACTCTCACTACAGTCTCCATTGCTTGCATGTGGAAATCATTGACACCAGCTAGGGTTTCAGGCCTCCATGGAAATGTATTCAGACATATTCCCCACTCATGGGGCCGAAGAACCGGGATACAAAGTGCTGCAAACAAGAAAAGACATGTCGGGGAGAAAAATCAGTGACATATGTGCCTGCCTGGCAAGTCCGGAGTCCTGAGTTCAATCCCTTGGCAGGCTTTGCTTTTGTTCATTTATAACAAAAAATGAATAATACTAAAAATAAGAATATTCTTTGCATGAAAAGAAAAATATTCTAGTAATTTCGTTATTATTTACTTTTACATGATACCAAAACAAGAGGCAGCTTACAGGAAAATGATACTTGTATATTAAGAATATTACTAAAATTTTTATAAGTACAATAAGTTCCTAAAATAAATTTCTGAAATGAGGTTGAGAAAAAGCCAAACTTATTAAAAATCCACACAGGAGTCCCATTCTCAGGAAGAATGGGACCGTCGATCTGTTCCCTTCTTTCTCTGGGGAGCATCCTCAAATCTCACGCTGTCACATCTCCTGTGAAAAGAGCTCCTAAAGCTCTTCTGTTGAAAGCTGTGTCTAATCCTGGCCCTTTGCAAAGGTGGGAGCCACCACTGTGTTGAGTCATCAGAGAGAAAACGAAATAGAATGGAGCAAAGAATAGAAACTGCTGATATATTTCTGGACATTTGTCAGAATCAATGGATTAGCACTAGTTAATTTGTACAACTGTACTGGTATTCAATACACATCAAAGTAACGCATACGCAGGAATATCAAAGGAGACCTAGTCAAGGCCTTGGTGGTGCTAAATATACCTTGTCAATTAATGTCCCAAGTTCAATATAGGTATCAAAGAAGTAGATCAGATCAGTTTTACATAATTTATTCTTAGTGAAATTTCCAGCAACCTTTCTTCAACATTAGTTTCTTCTGATCTTCAGAATTTCTTTCACTAACACAGTTACTTCTTGGTGTCTGTGGTAGTTAATATACTGTGTCAACTTCACTGAATCCGATCTGACGGTTCCTGGCTGGGGACCCCATGACCTGCAGGTGGGCAGGGTCCAACCTGGGGCGCTATTGGGCCGGCATTGGGGTGCGACTGTTTCCACCCTAGAGTGAGATTGGTCCCGCCCTGGGGTGCGATTGGTTCCGCCCTAGGGCATGGGCCTCCCCAGAGCGACTCAGCACAAAAAGTGTATATAAAAGAGTTAAGGAAGGCTTTCGGCGGGCCCTGCCCGGCTTCCTTGGAGAAGTCCCAGTCTTCACAGGAGCTTGATCTTCGCCACTTTGAAGGAGCTCTGATCTTTGCAGTGGAGTGCCGGACGCCACAGCTGCTGCTCCTCCTCTGCTCTTCATTGTTTTCTGCCCCCATGAACTGCTATCGTTTGCGTTGGAGCCAGCCGAGTATGAACTGAAACCGCCACAAACTGAGCTACATAAACGTTTCCTTCCTTCATTTTGAATGTCAGGTATTTGTCCTAGCAACGAGTAAAAAGTAACTAAAACGGTGTCCGTGGGAAATTGTTTTCAGCGCTCTCACGCATACCATAATCTGCAGATTCTCAAGTGTTTTACATAAAAAACATAGCACCAAATAGCCCATAGACAGCATCATGCTTGAAATCCTCTCTAGATGACTTCAGATATTTAATGCTATGTAAATACCGTATAAACAGTTGATGTGTTGTTCTGTTTAGAGAATAATGACAAGAAAAGTCTGAGTTGATTGTTTTAAGAATAGAGATTGGTTCAATCTATGCATGTAGATTCTGTGGATGTGCAGGGCCCCCTGTGCTTACACCTGTGCACTATATTCTGAACAAGCCACGCCAGGTGGAGAAAGCCTAACCTCTGCCCTCCCACAGAAGGCAGATACTCTTTGCTGTCAGCCAGCTCTCCAAGGCCAGCAGTCTCTAAGCCTTGGGGATGGCATCAGTCATGAATCGCCCTTTGTGTGGCTTTCACAGCTCCAATGACGGCTCCCTGCAGACATGAGCTACCTGTTCACCACAACTAGTTCAAGTGCCTTTTCTGACTAGCTCCTCCCAGACACCCCAATAAATCTCAATTTCATTGGCAAAAATGAAAAGGTTCACTAGCAGGAGTCATGTTGGCTAAACTCAGAACTGAATGAAGATGTGAAATGATCTCTTCTCCGCCACACCTAATGGTATGTTCCTTTCAAACACGAGACTTTCTTGACCAATGCCTCAGTTAGCTACACCTTCAGACCACCCTTGATGAACTGAGATGAAATTCAGTTCTGCATTCTAATACAGAAAAAATTCTATCATTCTTATTTCCTTTTTGTATTGTTCCAATATTCTCTTATTTCTCCATTGGTTAGGATGCCCCTGAAATCTATGTTAATCACATAAACGTAGAGTGCCTAAGCTTTGAGACCATCTAGAATTATCTGTTTAAATTTTGAGCTCCCCTCCTGTGTTTGGAACAATCCTGATCTTTGATCATTTTAACCAATAAAATAAGTTTCATAATTAACACCTGAAAACTAATGAACATAGAAGACCTAGCAGGGTAGTTGGCTTATTTTAATGCTAAATATGCAGTGATGTCCTTTATTTTTTCAGGGTGTGGGTTGCTTTCCAATTCCCAATGTCTGTGGCCAGGACTTTTCTATACCTGATTTTTCTTACTTCACCAGTTTTCTTGACATTTGCCATAAAGAACAAATGATAATTATGTTCTCTCTGAGCCACTAAAATATTACAGGGGAATACTTAGCTCCAAACCATTAGCTTTCTAAATTCAACCAACTGCCAAAGGAGATAAACTGTTTTACACTTTTTTATTGTGAGATAATTTTAGACTTAAATTAAAAAAAAATTGTACAGAGAGTTCCTGTGATATGGTATAGTTCCTGCTATGTTATATAGCAGAAGAAAGTATAGAGATTTAAATAAGGTCCTGACCAACTGGTTTGGGGTTAATCAAAACAGAAATTATCCTGGGTGTCCTTGAGCTAATGCAGACTCAGCAAAAGAGCTGGGAGTATTGTGAGTGGGTGGGACCTCCTCCTGCTGGCCTTGAAGGAACAAACTGCATGTTGTGGAGTCCCACAGTCAAGAGCAGAGCACCCAGAAACAGGACTCCCTGGATGACACCCTGGAAAAATGCAGCTCCTAGCCCCTGGATTTCAATGTGTGAGATGGAGCCAGGACCCTTCTTGGGTTCCTAGCCCTTGGAGACTAACAGTAACTAAACTTAGTGTTGAGCCACAAATTTATGGTCATTGGTTGTACACCTTGAGAAAAAAGCATATGCCTTACTTTTTTAATATAATTAATGAATATTTAAGGCAGCACAATTTGAAGCTATTCAAATATCCTTTTTCTCTACAAACTTTGGTCTGCTACTTTGAATGTCTGTCACTGGATCAGCCCTGCCGCAGTGACGGTGGTGCTGTGCTCACTAATAGCCACTATTTATCTCTTTCTCTGGACATCGCATGGAAATTATCTGGTGACAAAATGTTTTACTTCTCTACATTTATTTAATAATGAATTTTGCCATCAAATAGATAATGTAGCAATAGAAAAATGGGCAAGTTTAGAAGGTAAATTCTAGCAGAATATTTTACTGGTTGTAAAGGTAAATGTATTCATCTGTAGATATTGAAAAAAACCAAATACTTCCCAATGTATATTACTAATCAGTTCTTGAGATAAATGTGCTGAGTCACAGTAAAAAATCCTCCCAGGTCGTTCTTTGCAGGTTCATGTAATGCACAAGAGTGTGAAAATGGAGCAGCTCTCCAAAGAATTAAGGCATTGGACTTGTGTTTGCTGATAGAATCATACATTTTCCAGCTGTTTTCTGCTTTATTTACCATTAGTGGTTTTCCTATATTTAATTCAACATAATATGACAAATTTTATATAAAGATGATAGATGGATAGATAGATAGTAGAAAGATAATCGATAGATTAGATAGACAGATCAATAGATAATAGATGACAGATAATCGATGCTAGATAGATAGAGATCATATAGATAGATAATTCATAGATGATAGACACATAGGTAGGTAGATGGATGATAGATAATAGATGATGAAGACCGACAGATGATATAGATAGATGATAGACACATAGATAAGAGATGATAGATGATAGGTGGTAGATAGATTAGATAGATAGATAGATTATCGACAGATGATAGATAAATAGATAGATAGATAGATAGATAGATAGATAGATAGATAGATTCTAATGTTTGGTCTTATTGCTTTAATTATTGATTGTTGCTGTTTGGGCCAGAAATTCTTTTGTTAGTGGAGCTGTTCCTGCGTTTTGCAGAGTGTTTAGAAGCATCACCTCTACACAGAACATAACAGGAATATCTCCAGTTGCAACAACCAAAAACATTTTTGGATGTTGCAAACACTAGCCTCTGGCAAGCAGTGCAGAGGATGCCCCTGGGAGAATTGTTAAGATGACCGATTGATGACAGGTAGAGATGATAGATAACTCGCCCTCTTCTACAGTGTACCCAATAATGAATGCTCTGAGCTGTCCAACATCTCTTCATATCGTCCTACCAGAAGCTGCTTTGCTGGAGCATGTATGCCCTGTGCTCATGCCAGCATTCACAGTTTTACCCCTTTAAAACGTCATCAGACATAGTTCAATTTGTTAAGAAAGGTACAAAATTAAGAGCTGCTGAGGAGCCACAGAAAAATAAAGGTGAGTGAATAATTTATCTAAATGAAAATCCAATAGATGCAAAAGCAAAATAGAACATTCCATGAGCAAATTATCACTAACATCCATCACACAATGGTGATAGCTAAATTATCATCCACAACTCTGTTTTAAAGCAGGATTTGGACACACAATTATGAAAAATCTACTTAATACAGTGTCACCAGAACAGTATTTCCTTATGGTAATAAAACTGAGGCTGAGGATGTATTTCAGCAGTAGAGCACTTGCCTGGCCAAGGCCCACAGCGGTATCCTCAGGTCAGGGAAGACTCAGGACATAAGAGAACCTGTACTCTAACATCCTGTAACTCAGTGGTATCCCAAATTTTCTGACCAAGGAGATTATGGAGCCACAGAAGGAAGTGATCAACGATGTGGAGTGTGCCTAAGGAGAGTCACCTGGAGAGAAAACATTCTCTCAGGCTTTCACAGAGAGCACATTGGTCAAGCAATGGCCGTGACTCATCCACATGGCTGACACGGACAAAGGATCTACAAACTGTGGTACAGGGTTTCAGGATAAATCCTGAGGGGATTTGACTGATCTTATCAGATGCAAAAGTTACATTTCTTGTTATATAGGTCTTGCTTTATCTTGGTCTTTACCATCCAGCAGAAAAATATAAAAACGAAGTATAAAATGTAATGCCATATTAATATGCTGAGCTGTAAAAGGCTCAAGTCAACAACTTCTGACATTGCTAGTCTTATGGAAAACCCACTACTATTATGGGCTACTGGACTATATTGGGATATTTTGCTGAATTCATGTACCTAAAATGACAATGTAATGCCTTTCTCTGACAAAACTAACCAAAAAAGTGGGATAGAAATGAAAAACCATTTTGTATCGGTATACTCAAAATAGGTAGGCTAGATATACAGCTCTATTCTCTTAATTCAATGAATAGAGAGGTTTGTTCTAATAGTGTTTGAGACAGAATATCATGTCTACATCTTGTACAATGAATAACCACTAAGACAACAATATGCAATGTATTAATTATTGAAAATGTGCTACTGATCAGTTGCAAAACTGTCTCATTGCTATTTGTTTCTCAATAAAATTACTTAAAAAAAAAAAAAAAAAACAAAAACACTGGATAAAAGACTGCAACTGGAGTCCAGACTTTGGCTTGAAGGCCAGACTGTGCCCCCTACTGGTAGACTAAAACAAGCCACTTTTTCAGTATTTTCAAATATATTGGGGGGTGCAGGGAGATAGTTCAGTGGAATAAGTGCTTGCCTAGCAAGTGCAAGGTCCTGAGTTCAATTCCTAGTACTACAAAAAAAAGATACGTTTTGAGGGATGAGTTAGCCACTTTAGTTTTTCCATTTCTAAACTTCTGTAATTTTAGGTTAAAAGTGATGCTTGAGTGCATTAAAACATTGCACACTTTGCTATTTTCTTAGTTCCAACTAAGAGCATGTGTCCTATTCTTTTTGACACCATAATGCCTGAAAAAAGAAGAGCCTCAAAGGATTCTTGTTAAACAAGTTTATGTCTAAAAGTGAGCAATTATGACAATATGATGAAGATCAGAGAAGCAGAACAATTTAATTGCCTACTTGAGTGAAACTGAGTCTGATGTGTCTCAACTACATAAATAATTGAAAAACGCTGTAGAAAACTCCCTGCCAAGTCAGCTCTATGTAGTTCTGGTCTAAGAGATTATAAATCATTTGTATCTATATGTTAGGAAAAGTAGAATAGGGGAGACCATACATGCACAATCTTCTAGCTACCAGTGATTCTAGCGTACATTGGCTCAAGTGGTAAAGGAAATGGGCTTCCCAATTGCACTCGCAGACTTAAGTGTTTTGAGCCAGCCTTATCTATAGTGTCAACATGCGTGCTCGCTTCCTTGACACTGTACAAAGTTGGAGGTGAAGTTGATCCTAGATCACGTCTCTAACCCACAGATTCTCATAGTGCTGAGTCCATATCAGATGTCCCATGGTTGTTTGTTGAATGAGTGAATGATGAGTGAATGGCTAGAAAGATGTAACCTGGTTCTCAGAGTCATCCCTGAAGCTAGCATCTTGGCACAGTAGTGCTTGATTTTCTCTTGAGAAGAAGGAGCACCTCCAATTTTGTAGGAATTCACGTGCCACCCAAACTCAAAACTCACTGGACCTCTACAGAACGCTCAAAGGTGGTCACACATGTAATGTGGGCACCAACCTGCTCCCCACAGGCCCCTCCATTGGCCACATTTCTTCTAGTTTAAAAAAAGACAACTAGGGCTTGGAGCAGAGCTCGGCAAGCACAAGGACTGGGTTTGATCCCTGGTAATGCATGCAGTGCGAGCCCCAGAACCTCAGGCATACTGTGCCGGCCACTGAAACCGGGCATGGTGGTGCATACCTGCAATACCAGTGCTATGGAGGCTGAGACAGGAGGACCAAATGAGTCTGAGCTGCGTAGCAAGACCCTGTACCAAACAAATAAATAAAGAATTAAATCACAGCTCTACCCTGAGCTCAATAGCTTCGATACAGCTACAAAGTGTTTTATTTGAATACTTGGGATCTGACTTTAAATTAAATGTTCTAAATTTCAATTAGACAGCACACATCTCAATTCTTGAGATTTATTGTGCAGCCTAGTCACTGCAACTAATGCATAATATAGTTGAAAATTGCTAAGACAATATATCTTAGATCTTCTCACCACATACAAAAATAATTGTCTTGGTGACAGGTTAATTAGCATAATTATAATAATTTCATAAAGTATGTGTATATCAAAACTCCACATTTTACATTAAACACATACAAATTTTAGTTGTCAACTATAGCTCCTTAAAGCTGGAAAAAATAAACATTTTAAGATATAAAACTCCTTATCTGTATAATATTTTAAAAATTAAATGCTCCCTAGCAGAAAGACTTTTTAACCAAGCTTCATTTAGTCAGTTGTCCTATTAAAATGAACAGTAGTTGATTAATATCTCATTTGAAGGTGAATTGATTTATAACAAGTAACACTTTTATTCTGTGATACTGGGAAGCTCCATTTAAAAATTCAAGCCAGTGAATCATGGTGACGTTCTCAAAATCCTCGCATAAGAAAGAATAATCAAAAGAGAAAACTAAAGACTCTATTCTGGGATTGCTACACCCAGGGAGTCAGCCACCATCACCAGTGGCCATGGTAAGACTCACAGGCAGGCAGAGAAGAAAGCATTGCGGCAGAACAAAAGGAAGGCACCAGCTAAGCCCTGGTAGCAGCAGCTCGGCTAGGAAGGCGGAAGTAGCGACCTGAAGCAGAATGTCCTGTATGGTGAACAGAGGTCCAGATTTGGGATTTTCTATTTCATCCTAAACTGGAAGAGGAGATAAGACATAAATAAACTGTGAGTTAATGATTAGCTTCTTTTTTCCTTAGCCCAAATGGCACAGGAGTTAGTGATCATCTTTCTAGTTTTACCGACATTCTGGTTTATGTATAGATCCCCCCATAAAGACTCAGCACTCATAAGCCAGGCTTTGGAAGGCAGCTGAACATGGATGTGTGATATTGGATCATCTGATAACTGAATTAGTGTGAATCTGGGTATGGCTGTGTGGATTTACTAAAGATGGAAGACCCACCATGGGTGTGAGTAGCACCAACCAATAGGCTGCTAGCATGAATGTAATGAAAAGGGAAAGGCTGGCCTCCTACTCCGCTGCTTCTTCCTGCCTGCCACACCATGAACATTTTTCCTCCCCTGTGGCCCTCTGCCATGTCACCCTGCCTTAGAGCCACCCAACTATTGTCAGAAATTCTATAAACTATGAACTAAAATAAATCTTTCCTCCTTTAACTTCTGGGTGTTGGATATTTTGTCCTCACAACAAGTAACTAAACCTATGTCATAAAATACTGTAGTGTTTCCTTTTGTTAATGAGCACATTATATTTGTGTGTTGTCATGAGAGTATTCAAAGATAAACATAAGCATATTAAAATATTAGTTTAAGCAATCAGAAATTCAAAATTCAGGCAACACCATACCATTAGTGGTTCTGGGCTCCAAAAAGGCAATGAGAAAGAGGGGACAACATTTTTAAGGTAAAAATACAAGTAAGGCAAAGAAAATATTTGATCTATTGGAGTAAAACTACAGCTTTGCTGAGTTCATTGCAGGTCAAGTCCCAAGTTAGAGGTCAGTTTGTTGTCTTTGATTGGCCTAGAAAATAACTTTTCATGCCAGGGAGATAGCTCAGTGGTATATGCACCTGCCTGGCAAGTGCAAGGTCCTGAATTCAATCCCTGGTACCAAAAAAAAAAAAAAAAAAACCAAAAAAAGAAAAAAACTTTTCACCCTGAGCTGGGTTTCCATTTGCTTATGTGACAATCTAGGGCTGGGGAGCCACCTTAGCCTACTGGTTTCCGAATTCAGATTTTAACAATGAATAATCAAATAACATCTATCAATTACTTTGAATTAGAAAATGTAGTAAGATAACACTTCAAAACAAAGACTTGTTATGATTTCAGCTTAGCATTTCCCCAGTGCTTTTCTTTAAGCATTTAGTACAGGGACTAGAGGGCCTCACTACATCGATTGCACTTGTAGTGATCCTTCCTGTTTTTCAGCCTCCCAAACACTGGGATTAAAAGTGCCACCAGGCCCAGTCTCAATCGTCATCTCAGTGCACCCTGAGGATGGGGCCGGCATAGCACGCTGAAGATCGAACCCCAGCCCCATCATCTGCCTAAATAGGAGCTTTAATCTGCTGAGCTATCTGGCTGGTGCTTGCCCATTGCATTTTAAAGTACTTTGTCATCTGTAAGAACAATAAAGTTATCAGGTCTTCCCGATAAGCACAGGGTCTTCCTGCAGCAAAGCATAGTTAGGCTCTCTATGATGTTGAGCTGAAAACCTGTGTTAAGATGTACTTGATCATATTTCTTACGGAGCTTAAGATTTTAGAAAGCTAGCTTAAGGTCACAGTAATTTCTAGATGAAGCATTATTGTGTCAAGTCAGGAATGATTAAGTATGCGTAAAACAAAATGATTGCCTAAGCGTCCAATGTGAGACATGTTTGAGTTCTAGATCACCTTACATCAAAATACAACCAGTCGGTGTTGCTAACTGATTTGGAGAGTAATAAGCAGGACGAGTTAGAAAGGATCAGGTGGAGATCCTGTAAGAAGCTGAGCATTTCTTTCCTTGGTTTGACTTGCTTTGTGTCACCATGGAGATTGCCCTACTCTGCCTAGTGCAGCTTTCACCTAGTGGAGGCCATCGGGACACAGCTTTCACCTAGTGGAGGCCATCGGGACACAGCCAGAGCACCCTTGACTCCTGGCGAGCTTCCAGAGAGACACAGAGGAACAGAGCAGCCCAATCTATGGCACAGTGCAGCAAGCTCCAACTGCAAAACACTTACAGAGGTCACTAATTGGGGAGAATACATGGGTTCCAGCTTTGCTGAAATTTTCATAGAGCAAGCCCTCTTTAGACAGTGACCATTCTTTGTTTAGCTGAGTCTCAATTGTTCTACTCGTAAAGAAATCCTGAAATGCCTCCCGTTATGTGCATTCCCTCATCTGGGAGAGAGGCTGTTTTCTTCCCTGAGTGTACATTCCACATTCCTGGTAATGCCAGGCAGGTTTAGGGCGGGGATGGAGGGACTGCTTCAGAGAGACACACAGATCTGCAGAGCTGCTCATAAAGCGGTTGCATCACTCCTTGGGTTGTATTTTTGAACATTTTGATGCATGTAGCTTGTGACAGTCTCTTGCTGTCTTCCCATGTTAGGCATCTTCTGATGTCATAGGTCTAGTTCTGTACAGTTTTTCTTAGTCCCCGGAACCATGGGAAAGCCCTGCACGTTTACATCTAGCTGATGCTGACCCGCAACCAAAACAAAGAGAGACATGAGGCTCCTGCCAAGAAGAGGAAAGCTCTTACTCAAAGGACAAGATAAGGTTTAACAGAGCACAAGATTTGAGATATATCTAAGGTGTTTCCTGTTGTGGACAAGAATTAATGATGAGAAACAAAGTGGGTGGAAGGCCACTGTGGGCTCCACACATGCACTAGGCCACAGCAGACCAGATCAACCCTGAATGGAGTCTTCTGTGATTCGAATGTTTTTTCAGAATTCACAGATGAAATTTTCTCACCAGTGATGTGATAGTACTACTAAGAAAGGAGGACATTAAAAGATGATTTGATCACCAGAGCTCTAGTGTGTTAGTCACTTTTCTGACACTGAAAAAAATACTTAACACTCACAACTTAAAGAGGAAGTATTTATTTGGTTCAGGTGTTTATTTGGTTCACAGTTCCCTGTGGGTTCAGTCCATGCTGACTGACTCTCAGGCAGAAATGAGAAGGTGGCAAGGCATGGTAGAGGAAAGCTGTTCAACCCGTGTAGTCACAGAGGGAACATATAACCCTTCCAGGTCACCGCCCTGGGACCCACCCTCCCTGAGTCCCCAACAGCACAATCCTCCATGAACTCATTGCTGGACTAATCCCCAGCCGATTTAATGGCTTTCCCAAAGCCCCGCCTCTGAGTGCAGGAGACTTTGGGTGGACATTCCACGTCTAAATCATGTAATCAAGGCTCTCACCCAGGATTTGGGCTCTTGCTCTTCTGCCCTTTTTCCACCTGAGGACACAGCAATGGACGCTCTTGGGAGCAGAGGGCAGCTCTCACGAGGCACCAGTGACAGCACTGGTGCACCGGCCTTCCGAGCTCCCAGACAGTGGAAAACATGCTTCTGCTTTTCATAAATGACCCAAGCTGTGGTATTTTGTTGTAACAGCACAGATTAAGGCAGGGTTGCTCATGTTAACTGCCTTCTAATCAATTAAGCTTTAAAAAGAAAGAAAGAAATTTCCAGCAACCAAGCAGAAAGAGTCCTGGTTAGCTGAGCTGACAGTACACGAGGTTTCCATTCCTTTCATCTAC
Organism: Octodon degus; assembly: GCF_000260255.1. Lineage (NCBI taxonomy): Eukaryota > Metazoa > Chordata > Mammalia > Rodentia > Octodontidae > Octodon > Octodon degus. The sequence goes on from NW_004524630.1 coordinate 5,716,989, forward strand.
AAAGAAGGGATCATTTTGTTTGTTTATTTACTATTAAAATATTTTTATTGACTGAAACCAATCAGTTCTCTTAGAAGGAACACAGACATATCATTTTTAAAACATTAAATTATTTCACAAGTTAAGATGGAAGTCCTTTATTTTTTAGTATTAAAAAATCCAAGCAAAACTAGATCTTCCCCTACTGCCACAGGCCCAGCAGGACGGGGTTCGCCCTCCTAGGACAGAGGTGCCCCCAGGGCAGCTGCCAGCGCCGACCCTCTCTCCCTTGCCCGCGTCCGTCCGCTAAGCAGGACGGCAACCCTGAGAGACTGCGCAGCCAGCGCCGGAGTCAGCGGTGAGCTCAAGCCGACTAAAGCGCAGCTTTGCCCTCAGCGGCGCCGTCAGGCTCTCAGGGCCTCTCCGGCGCGGCCCAGCCGTCTGCGTGCTCACGGAGAGGGCTCATGAAGGCAGAGCAGCCAGGTCTACTACAAAAAGAATTCCAATACGTGCTCACACTGAACCTGCAATCCAGTCCTGTGAATTCTGTAAGGCGCAGCCCATCATTTCTGCCTCAGGAATGAAAAAAGTGAGGAGGAGAGAGGTCATGAGATAAGCCCAAGGGGACTTTGTCTCTAAAGGAATAAAGGCGCCAACCCAGTTCTCCTGATACCAAATATGCAACGACTTTTCTTGGGTTCCAGTCCGATTTAAAGCTATGACCCCTTTTCAAAGGCAATAAGATCTCAGTTCCTTTTCCAGATCTTAAAGTCTGGTATGGAAAAATAATGAAAAAAAGTCAAATAATTTTGACAAGTAGGGCGGGCCAAATAGCTCAGCAGATTAAAGCGTCTGCAAGCAGATGCAGGGGCCGGGGTTTGATCCCCGAGCCTGCTGTGCCTGCCCCGCCCCTAGGGCAAGCCGAGGTGGCGATTGAGACTGGGAGTGTTGGAGCCTGTCTGTAATCCCAGTTCTTAGGAGACTGGAAACAGGTGGATCACTATAAATTCGATCTAGTAGTGAAACCATGAACACCCTGTAGATCCCCTTCCTTAAAATACAAAAAAAAAATAATAATAATAATAATAAAAAATAAAAAATTGTCTAGTATTTAGGGGGAAACAGTTTTAATATTTGAGCCTTCTAACCATTTTATTTGTTTTTCTGTAACACAAGCTTTTATAATAGATATGGCTCCAAAATTAAGGTTTTTTTAATAAAAAAATGCAAATATCCTCTATCATGATAAAAAATAATTTTAACAAATTAGTTAGCTTAAGCCAAGCTCAACACTTTATTAGCACAAAGTAAATAGACCATTACTGTTCTGGTTATGTCTACAAATAACCAAATTAGAGCGACTACTTCATCATGTAATTAGTTGTTTGGACTCAGCTGTTTCATAGCAGAAAAGAGCCAATTTAACATTATAGTCGTTCTTTGATGCACAAACGTGCATCGAGAATGCATTTACATATTTTTAAACTATGATGATTTAGAGAAATTTGTAGGAAGTCAAAGGGGCGGGAAGCGGATCTTTCCAAGGCTATCAGAACCTAGCACGTCCTGTGGAGAGGATCTAATGCACCTAGCAGTCTCAACTGCATCCACATTTGTGGTACGGATTCTATCGGAGTGGTGGTTTTCCTGCGAGGTAACTGTGGTAGGAACAGGACGATAAACCAATGAAACACGACAAAAGCAAAAACTATTCTTTATTTACAGCTGCCTACAGGGTAATTATGACATGTTTAAAATGGAATCACTAGCTCGCATAATTTTTAGCCCAGGCTGTGTTTCCCAGATGCAAGGTGTACTTTTTTTTTTTTTTTTTTCCTAGTATTGGGAACTGAACTCAGGAGATCATGCCTGCCATAAAGGTGCTGCCCTGCTGGGCTGTATCCCTGGTCCTACTGTGTGCTTTTGTCTTTGCTCTCTCCCTGTTTTTCTGTTTACTCCCCCAAGTTTGCTCTTCAGAACAAGTTTTTCTCCCAGTCTGCATTTTTGCTTTCTTGAATAAACTTTGTCACTGTGTTTTGTTCATTTCATTCCATTCTTGGTTGGAGAAGAGAAGAGCCTGGAGGTCAACTCCATAAAGAGAGGTGAGCTACCCAGAACTCATGATGTTCAGCTGGCAGGTCACTTTTCAGAAACAAACTACCCAATACCAGTTTGGCAGTCACTGCCAAGAGACTACGTTTTGGTGTGGCCAGGTGCACAAAAAACACTCAGGCACCAGACATGAAGGTAAGGCTCAGTCAAGCTGGGAAAAAAAAAAAAAATTGTTTCTCTCCGTGAGGATTTTTTGTTCCTTCTTCCTCCTTCTTCCCTTCATTCTCTCTCTCTCCTAAATCAGGAATCTGAGAACTATTCTCAAAGCACCAGTGTGGGTTTCCTGACCTTAAAAAAAAAAAAAAAAAAAAAAAGGAATTACTAATATCCCCACCAAATTCAGTTTGCTTGGCAGACCTTTAAATCAATTAAAGAAGCACTCCATTAGCCCTAGAATAATTCTTGAATTTCTTTCTCTTATACTCTACTGGGGTCCATTTCCAATATTGTCAGGTTGACCTTTAAAACATATTGAAGCTGTGGATTCCTGTCACAGCACATACTCTTTGCCACAGCACAATTAAAAGAACAATAACAGAAAGGAACCAGAGCAAACGATTAAACAGAGGGGAAAGTAGGAAAATAATGTAAAAAGGTAAGCCAATACACATCAGTTATAATCATCAATGCAAATGGCCACCATTTAGCAATCAAAAGAAGCAGACTGGTAGAGTAGATCAAGAAACAAACAACAATATTCTGTCTACAAAAAAACAGATTTAATTCAAAGGCAAATTCATAGAGTAAAGGTCAAAGGATGTTAAAATAAAAAACTATTCTATGTTTCAGAAACCCTGAAAAAAAACAATTGCTTATGGACAATGTAAACTTCACATCAAGAATGATCAAAAGTGATAAAGCAAAACCCTGCATACTTGTTAAGGGAGAATTGAAAGAGCAAGAGATAACATTAACAAATACATATGCACCAAATATAGAAGCACCCAATTATATAATACAATTTTTAACACAGATGAAAACTCAGATAAGCAATAACACAATTGTAGTGGGGGTGTCTAACACCCCCATTGTAATGAAAAGATAGATAAACTAGACAAAAAAGTCAGCAAACAATTAACAGAACTGAACCAACCCTGTGGGAAAAAATAGACTTAGTAGACTTTTACAGTGTTCAATGCAACAACATCAAAATACATATTTTTCTCAGCTTCACATGGAGCATTCTCTAAAATAGGCCATATATGAGTCCATAGAACATGCTTAACTAAGTGTAAATGAACTGAAATAATCCATTCATATTATCTGACCATAGTGCAATGAAATTGGAAATTTTGGATGAAAGAAATCACAAAAAAATTCATGAACACATGGAAATTTAAAAAATACCCTCTGAACAACCAGTGGGCTACAGACAAAATTAAAGAATTAAAACACTATTTACAATCAAACAAAAATACAGATACAATTTACTGGAACCTGTGGGACAAAATGAAAGAAGTCTTCAGAAGAAAATTTATAGTGGTGTTTTCTAAAATCAGTAAAACAGAACAAGCCCAAATAAAAGATCTTATGCTGCACCTTAAGCTCCTAAAAAGAAGAAGAGGAGGAGAAGGAGGAGGAGGAGGAGGAGGAGGAGGAGGAGGAAGAAGAAGAAGAGGAGGTGGTCAAGCCCAAAGCTCAAAGAAGGAAAGAAATTATAAAGATCAGAGCAGAATTTAATGCAATGTAGGCTAAGAAAACAATACAAAGAATTAATGAGTCAAAGAGTTGGCTCTCTGAAAGAATAAATAAAATTGATAAACCCCTTGCCAATCTTATCAAGAAAAGAAAACAAAACCTCAAACTCATGCAACAAGGAATGATAAGGGTGAAATCACTACAGATCCTGTGGAAATTCAGAAGATCATCAATATCTACTTTGAAAATATCTTTATTTTCAAAAGGATAGAAAAACTAGAGATTCCTAGGTACATATGAATTACCAGAGCTGAGTCAAGAAGATGTAAAAATCCTGAAAAGCCACTATAAGTGAATGAAATTGAAAATGCAATTAAAAGCTTACCAACAGAGGGCTGGAGAGATAGCTCAGAGGTCTAAGCACTGCCTAGCAAGTGCAAGTATCTGGATTAGATCCCTGGTACCACGTGCCGTGCTGGCCCTGGAACTCTGGGAATGCCATGCCAGCCCTGAAACTGAGTGTGGTGGCACATACCTGTAATTCCAGTGCTGAGGAGGCTAAGACAGGAGGACCACTATGACTCTGAGCTGCATAGCAAGACCCTGTATCAAATTAATAATAAATAAAAGATTTTTTTAAAAAAGCTTACCAACAAAGAAAAGCTCAGGTTCTAATGGATTCACAGCTGAATTCTTTTCTTTTCTTTTCTTTTCTTTTCTTTTCTTTTCTTTTCTTTTTTTAATGGAACTGGGGATTGAACTCAGGCCTTTGTGCTTGCCAGGCAAGTGCTTATTCTACTGAGCAGTCTCCCCAGCCCCACTGAACTATCTCCCCAGCCCCTCACAGCTGGATTCCGTAAGAAGTTGGGAGAAGATTTAACACCAGTACTTCTCAAATTCTTCAGTGAAGTTGAAAAAGAAGCAATTCTCCCAAACTCATTCCTGGCAGCAAATATTACTCTGATACCAAAATCAGATAAAGGCACAATGAAGAAAGAAAACTATAATTCAATCTTCCTAATGGACATAGATGCAAAAATCCTCAAAAAAATACTAGCAAAAAGAATGCTAGTAGTATCATCAAGATTATACACCATGACCAAGTGGGATTTGTCCTAGATACACAAGTGTGATTCAATATATGCAAATCAACAAATGTAATATATCACATCAACAGAGCCAAAGACAAAAATCAATCATATGATCATCTTAATAGATAAAGAAAAAGCTTTTGATAAAGTCCAACACTTACTCATGATAAAACATAGCCTACAGAAAATTGGAATAGATGTTCTTTACCTCAACCTGACAAAAGCTATCTAAGATAAACCAACAGCTAACATCATACTAAATGGACAAAACTTGAAAGTTTTCACTCTAAAATCAAGAACTAGACAGAGATGTCCATGTTACCACTCCTGCTCAATATAGTTCTGGAAATATTAGCCAGAGCACTTTGACAAGAGAAAGACATAAAACAAATAAGAACAGAAAAGGAAGACGTGATATTATCATTATTCACTGGTGACATGATAGTCTACATATAAGTCCCCCAAAACTCTACCAAGACATTTCTACATTTAATAACCAAATTCAGTAGCATAGCGGGATACAAAGTCAACACTCAAAAATTAATAGCATCATGTACACAAACAAAAAACTCACTGAAAGGGAAATTAGGGAAACCACATGTTTTACAATAACATCCAAAAAAGATGAAATACTTAGGAATCAGTCTAACAAAGGAGGTGAAAGATCTTTCCAGTGAAAATGATAATACTCTGAAAAGAGAGATCAAAGAGGATCTCAGGGGGCTGGCAAGATAGCTCAGTTGCCTAAACAACCTGCTTAGGCAAAGTGCAGGGGCCACGGTTCGATTCCCTGGCACCACATGCCAGCCAGCCTTGGCCCCAGGGTAGGCTGAGCTGGCCACACACAAAAAAAGAGGATCTCAGAAAATGGAAAGCTTTTCCTTGTCCATGGATAGGAAGAACCAACATTATAAAAATGGGAATACTCCCAAAATTGCTATACAGAATCAATGCAATCCCAATTAAGATACCTTAGTGTACCTTACAGATCTAGAAAAATTCCTAAAATTTATCTGGAGCCAGAAGAGACCTAGAATAGTAGAATCAGTCCTGGGAGACAAAGGCAAAACAGGAGGCACCACAGTCCCTGAATTGAAGTGATACGGCAAAGCTACTGTGATAAGATCAACATAGTACTGGAATAAAACAGACCTGAGGGTCAGTGGAACAGAATAAAAGGTGAAGAAACAATTGCAAACACACTTAGCCACCTTACCTTTGGCTAAAGGACCAAACATGTTCACTGGAAGAAAGATAGCCTTTTTAATAAATGCTCCTGGAAAAACTGGTTTTCCATATTCTAGACCCATTTCTATTACCATGCATTTGACTAAAGTCAAAATTATCAAAGACCTAAATATTAAACCAGAAACACAAAATCTTCTGGATGAGAAAGTAGATAGAAATGTTGAAGACATGGGGTAGATAAAGAGTTCATAAACAAAAAACTGCATGGAAATACTTCAAAGAATCAACAACTGGGTTTTTTTCCTATTGAAAAGTGTTGCACATCAAAAGAAATCGCCAACAGAGTAAAATGAAAACCCACAAATTGAGAAAAAAAAAGATTTGTCAACTGTCCCTCAAACAAAGGACTTCTGACTAAAACATATAATTTTTCAAAATATCAGGCCCCCATAATTCCAAGGCCCAATCCAAAAATGGACATCTGAGATGAATACACACTTCTCAGATGAAGAAATACAAATGGCAAATAAATATATGAAAAAGTATTCAACAGCATTGATCATTCACAAAATGCAAATTAAAACAACACTAAGATTCCCTCTTACCCCAGAAAAAAAAAATGGCTATCATCAAGAAGTCAACCAATAACTAATGCTACAGGTGCATCAGTGGGGCAAAGGAACCCTTTTCCACTATTAGTGGGAGTGTAGACTTGTGCAACCACTATGGAAATCAGTGTGAAGACTACTCAACAAACTAGGATTATGGGTCCCTTTCAACCCAGCTATTCTCTTCTTGGGTATTTTTTCAGAAGAACTGAAAATGTGACACAAAGATATATGTGCATCCACGTTTATAGCAGTATGGCTTGTCATATCTAAATCTTGGAAACAACACAAATGCCCATCAACTGAGGAATGGGTAAAAAAGATATGGTATTTGTATACGATGGAGTATTACTCGGCTATAAAGAAATATAAACTTGAAACTTTGATCAGTGAATGAGTACCACTAGAGACCACACACGTAAGTGAAATAAATCAGACCCACATGTGTAAACATTGTTTTCTCCCTAGTATGTAAACTGGAAAAAGTAAACAAAATTCAAAGGTACAGGGGCCAGGGGTCAACGTGACTAAAGGGCCGTACAAGTAGAATGTGCTCAGTAGAATAAGCACTATCCTGGCAAGCACGAGGGCCTGAGTTCTATCTCTAGTTCCACACACACAAAAAAAAAGTACAATAGATATTGTGAAAGGGTAAGAAACTGCTCAAAAGGAAAGAATGACCGAGATGAGGGAAAGAAAAAAGAAAGAAGGAAAGGGAAAGGGGAACATGGTAGCTAAGATAATTGTACTTCTCATTTCTATTGGTTTATTGAAAGGCAGTTAATGCTTAATTTTTTAATCAATTTTGTTTGCCTATATCTGATAATCTGAACAACTACTTTGAAGATAACAATATGTAATATAACAACTATTGTTGATATCCTATCTTCTTGTCTTGAAATTCAGCATCATTTGTAATTTTTTAATGTTTTTACTGTCTTTAAAAAAAAGAAGTTTAAAAAATTAAAAGGAGTTTGCTGCTGCTGGACTTATTGTCCACATTGTGCTGATATTTGTGGCTTTGTAGCATAGAACAAGGGAATTTTTACTTATGTATCAAGCTGATTGCGTTGGGCACTTTGAGTATATGCACTTATTAATGCTACGTACTACACTTGGACACAGCTAGACTGCCCCCCGGGCCCATGCGCTAGAAGCATGACCAGCATGGGGTGCTAAGAAGTGGTGGAGCTGTTAAGAGTTGGCGTCAAGTGGAAGATAATTACGTCACCAACAGCGTCAGCCTTGAAGGCCGTGATGCTGAGCTCATGGAAATAGTTCTCAAGAGAGCAGGCTGTTGTAGAGCAAGGACGCCTCACACGCACTGTGCCTCCTCCCTGCAGCTCTCTTTTCCTGCTTCTCGAGCATGTGGTGACGTAGACAAGGGGGCTTCTTTAGTGGTGAACAAATGAACCTCCCTAATCTTGGATTTTCAGCCTATAAAATTGTGAGTTAACTTAAGCTTTCACTTCAGATAAAACAATCTCAGCTACTTTGTTACAGCAACAGAAAGCGCTAGTACACTATTCCTCCATAAAGATTTTTTAAATATATTGACACCCCAAATCTCTGAAGCAGATACATCTTCCTTCTTTCCTTCCTTCCTTCCTTCCTTCCTTCCTTCCTTCCTTTCTTTCTTTCTTTCTTTCTTTCTTTCTTTCTTTCTTTCTTTTCTTGCTTACTTCATAGTGCTCTTTTACAACAGTAATTTTAAAAATTCTGTCACCTAAGCATCAATCTTTTTTAAATAAAACATTAGGAATGAAATAAGAATGCTCATCATTCTAAAGACCTGATTAAGCATGATATATTATTTTCTTACCTAGGAAGGCAACTACTAATTCAACGAAATTCCCAACAAAATTCTACAGAGGTTGACAAAACATGTTATAAAATTTTGTAGAAAAATAAAGTTCAGGAATAGAAAAACATAACTTAAAAGAGTGAAAATTCTTAAGCATTGTCCACTTATATGAAGAACTGGGGAAGTGAAAAAACAGCACAGTGTAAAGGCAGCGATACAGGAAATGATCAGGAGAATGAAATGACATAGAAAGTCCAGGCCATCCACTGCTCATAAATACATGAGAGCAAAAAGATGAAATAGAAGGGTTCTTGGAATATCAAATTTTTGTAAATTCTCCAGCGAGGAAAGGAGAAAAATTGCTATAGGATTCGTAAAAACAACTTCGTGTCTACCAGGGTTTTTCATTTTCATATATGAAAAGTTATAAACTATAAAAGTAGTTATTGATTAAGTGTCTGTGTTGGGTAAGTTGGTGTTTGTAATAATAGACTTTACAGAATTAAAAAAATATTTTCCAACAATAAGAAGAACCATAGTCACAGGAGTGCAAGGGGTGCCAAGTGCATTCTCAAAACGTCATCAGCCTGAAAACAGGAGAAATAAGCTTTCCTTTTTGAAGCAGCCTAGGGAAAATGAACATTCAGAAAGTTAGGACATTAGGACAAAACAATAAAAATAGATACTGCCTAGATGAGCCATCAATATATCAGCAAGATACCTGAGCAGGAAGAATGATAAACTGGAAGAGGAAAAGATCCTTCATGAAGATAAGAAACTGCAGCCTCATCACACAGGCCATCTGAGTGTCAAGTAGACAGATGATCCTCACGGAGCGGGCTGCTTTTTCCATATTTTTAAACAGCCCTTAGATCATGAGGACTGACAACTCTCACAGCCTGAGTGAGAATTGAGATTCAAGAGAGAAGGGTGGCAGAGGATTGATGGGCTCATTGGAAAAAGAAGTATTTTGCCTTCCCAGAGAGAATGAGCAGGCCGACACTGCAGGGCATTTCCACCTGCTTCTGCCCACAGGCTCAGAATTCATAACTACAATGCGCTTTTGCAAACTGAATGGCTCCATCACAAACCTCAGCCAACCTCTGCTACTGTCACTTAAGTTGTTTTCAACTTACTTCATCACTGAAAGGCAATATTGTAGAACTCAAAAGTATTAATTTGAGTAATGGGAGGATTTCTTCTAAAAATTTAAAATGAACTTTGAGAAAGGCTCAGATTACCTTATGAAATCATGAAAGTAGAAAAATAAATGGCACATAAAACTTTAAATGCTACGAATCTTAGCATTTTTATGTTAATTAATAGAAGAGCTAATATCAGTGTTTTACTGAGAGTGCTGACCTTTATTTTGTGGACCTCGCCATTCGCAGTGTGGAATTCCGATGGGGAGATGGGTAAGCAGAGGCACTGTTATGTGAAGAGTAATGTAGTTTTGACTAGAACGGGAGTGGCAGAAGGGGCAAGAACAGCACAGGTGCTGGGAATATTGTGAATTAGAAGTAACAGACTTTCCTGATGAACCTGATACAGAATCCATGGGAAACACAGAAGCCAACTCTGACACCAAGGATGTTGACTGGAGCCACTACAGAGGTGACACTCACAAACCCCCATTGCTTTGTGAGTTTTGGGATTCTCATCAAAACCCCATTTTCTAAGCT
>NW_004524630.1:5727534-5729081 GCF_000260255.1 Octodon degus
GGGTTCATCTAATATATTTTATATAGTCCTGCATAGCTATCATTTTGAGAGCTCTTTATTGTTCATCCAGGAGCATACTGCAACTTCTCTTGCCTTCTGAATTATGCTCTTTGTTATTTCCTATATGCTATGTCTTGAGGTATTAGAATATTTCAAGTTTGTATAACTGGAAAACATTTTACTTTTAGTTTTCAAAGGTATGTTTGCTAAGTACAAAATGCAGAGAAGACAGATTTTTTTTCTTTCAGTCCTTTAATTAGTCTAGTTTCTTACACCCTTGGTCTTTTTTTTTCTTTCTAATGTGGAGTAAGATGCTACTTAATTTTGTTCTTCCATAGCTAATATTTTTTATGTATATGCTTCAGTGATTTTTTTCTTTACGATAAGTTTTGGACAATTTCATTTTTGTGTTATCTTGGTATGATTTTATTCAAATTTCTTCTGCAAAATGTTCATTCTTCTTGGAAATGTAGTGTTATAAGTTCAACTAAATTCAGAAATTTTAAATCTTTAAATATTCATTGCCTACCCATTTCTACTTTGAGAATTCTAATTATAGGAATAGAAGTTTCTTGATTTTGACACAGTGAACTGTTATACGGCTGATCTGTGATTTCTTTCTTCTTCATTTTTTTGGGACAGTTTTTGTTGTTATATTCATTTAAGTTTGTAAATAATTTATTTACAGTGTGCAATCTATTAATCTTATGTGATGTATTCATTTCAGAAATATTTCTCTAAGTCACCTGGAGAGAAAACATTCTCTCAGGCTTTCACAGAGAGCAAATCGGTCAAGCAATGGCCGTGACTCATCCACATGGCTGACGCTGACAAGGGATCTGCAAACTATGGTAGAGGGTTACAGGGTAAATCCTGAGGGTACTGGACTGACCTTATGAGATACAAAAGTTACATTTGTTGTTATTCAGGTCTTGCTTTATCTTGGTCTTGAGCATCCAGCAGAGAGGTATAAAAATGAGGTATATAAAGTAAAGCCATATTAATATGCTGAGCTGTGAAAGGCTCAAGTCAACAACTTCTGTGGATAGCCCACTACTGTTGTAGACTGCTGGACTGTGTTGGATTGTTTTGCTGAATGCGTGTACCTTTAGTTTTTAGATGCCAATGGAAAGCCATTTCTGACAGGACTAAACAAAAAAAGGGGATACAAAGGAAGGACCATTTTGTATCTGTATATGCAGAACAGTTAGGATAGATATACAGCTACTTTCTCTTAAATCAACAAGAAGAAAGATTTATACTAATAGTGTTTGGACAGGATGTTCTGTCTGCATCTTGTACTATGAATAACCACTAAGAATATAACAGTATACAATGTATTAATTTTTGAAACTGTCCTGTTAATCAGTTTTGAAACTGTCTCATTGATTTTTGTTTCTCAATAAAGTAAAATAAAAAAAGAAATATTTCTCTAAAAATCATTCTTCTACATCTTGTATCTTTCACATTTCAATATTTGTCTACAATTTTTAATACATGTAATTATTGATTTTCAAATAAAGTTACTGAAAAAAATTTAAAAATAT
>NW_004524630.1:5729181-5734564 GCF_000260255.1 Octodon degus
TCTCTCTCTCTCTCTCTCTCTCTCTCTCTCTCTCTCTCTCTCTCTCTCCAGTGTTATAGGATGTTTGGTAAAGGAAAGATCATCAACATACTCTTGGTTATAGTAATAATGAGATAAAATTTAGAGGCACCCTAACATGATAGTGCTGCACATGAGATGCACAAAGGAAGAAATGTTTAAGAAAAGGAGATGCGAAGGTAGGTGAGAGACTCATAAAGTCTTACAGGTCAAGGACTTGTACTTCAGCCTAACAAATGGGAACCACTCAAAATTATAAGGAGACAGGTATGAGCTATGACATTTTCCAACAGATGATACTTCATTGGAATTTGGCATCTTTTGTCCTAAGGCCTTGGAAATACAATAATTCCTGTTAGCTTTATTGACAGCAAACTGAATGAATAAAACAAATTTTATATAATTTCTTTGAAACTTAAACTACAGCATTGATAATATGAACTCTGTTCGGAAGATGTTAGAGGGCATGTTAGTGCTCTCCAGAGAAACTGATGGATGTGTAGATAAAAAGAAAAAAAGATGATGATGAAGACAGATAGATAGATAGATAGATAGATAGATAGACCGCTTGAGTCACAACCAGAGTCACTTATGAACAATTTGAGTTGCAACTGGAATTTCACATATGACCAAAGTCTTGAGTTATGACCCAAATGCTGGCCATTTTTGTGCTCAGCAACCAAGACTCACAATGCCAAAAACACATATAGGAGCATGTTATGTAAGTATATACAAGTGTCAGTCACAGCCCAGAGTTGCATGTCTGAGGACATGATTTTGATCAGCGCTTCATATAATCACTACAATTACTGCTATAAAATGTGTGGAGGACCACTTGAGCAGCTCTCCTTGAAAGAAGAGCAACTGTCTCCATTTTGACTGAGCCTGACCCTATTTCCTTCTATTGATATGTACAGAGCCAGTTAAGACTTCTGTTTATCCTTCAATTGGCCTTAAGCAATGTATATTGGTTTAGCTGAGGTGCTAGTGATAGTCTCTGAAGGCGGCATGCATGTTTCCCTGGTAACCTATGCCTGCTGTTTAATATGTGAGTCTGGTAGAGACAGGACAAAGAGCCAATGCTCCATGACCCCAGCTGGGATGGAGCCTCGAGATAGATATAAGCTATGACTTCCTGGGGCTTGAAGGACTACATCAAAGCTGAAGCACCAGACCCCCCAAAACATTAAATACTATCTCAACAGCATAATACAGATTACTTTTCTGCATATCTTCTCTGCATATAGCAAAGGTAAATGTAGGCCACCCACCTAGCTCAGCTCACAGTACCTACTTCCCACAATTCTCAGTCATCCCTCCTCAAGCCACTCCTCCACTGAATAAAACCAGGTGAGACCCTGGGTCACTCTCTTTGTTCCGGAAAGCCATCTTCATAGCTGGACTTAGTATCCCTTGGCTCCCCAATAATTATAAATTTGTTTTAATGTCTTTACTTTTGCCATGGGTTGCACTGGGAGTAGTGATTGGAATTAACTTGGTGTGATTCCAATAACATTTTTGAAATGACAAATATTAACTTCTTGGACAGAGAGAAGAACCTGGAGGGGACTCATACAAAATGGTCCCAAAAAAACTAGAAAAGGAAGTAAGAAAAGAAGAAAAAGAAAGCAATCACAATTGAAAAGAAGAAAGTTGTGAAGAAATATGAGAGTGGCATTTGGGTGACAGAACTCACTAATATGTACAACATGTAGAAATCTACCACCTTGACAGACTTACAGAGAAAATATTTAGATAAGGAAGTCAGTGTTGCTAAATAAAAGTCACTGAAATTAGTAAGACATGATCAACAGTGTTAGATGAGGTAGAAAGACATTAACAATGTGGATAAATGAAAGGCAGATGGCAGGTTATAGCCTATTTGAATCTATTATTTGTGAAAACTCTAGAGATACAAATGAAAATCTTAAAATGGTAATCTATCAATTAGTGCTAATGGTGAAACATTTCATGTCAGTAAGGAGTTGTTTCATAATTTTAAAATAAGAATGGGTTCACAGCTAGGCATGATTAACAGTGCTGATAAAAGAGCTGCTGAACATTACATACACCACCTTAAAACAATGAATGGAGAAATGACTTTCTCTCATCAAGTTTTTAACTGTGGTAAAACTTTTTTTCTGGAAGCAAATGCTCAGGAAAACCTACATTACCCAGGAAGAAAAGAAAATGCCTGTGAAGGATAGGCAAAGCTTATTGTCATGTGCCAATGTGAGTGGTGACCTCAAGATACAGCCTCTTGGTTTATCACTCTGAGACCCCTAGAGTGTTCAAAAAACATAAGAGTTATGTGGTAATCTAATGCAAAATCCTGGGTAACAAGAGTGCTTTTTCTTGAGTGGATCCAGGAAAAGGGAGGCTTTCTCTCCTACTGTTACAAAATATCTAAAAGACAAAGGTTTACCACTCAAGTCTCTCCTCATCATGAAGAGGGCTTCTGCTCCCCCATGAGATTTTTAAGAATTGGCTGGACAATTCTCATGGCTCTATTGAGTTCTTCCAACCTAATACCACTCTTCTACTGCAGCCTATGTACTAGCAAGTCATAGCTCACTTTAAGAAGTTATACACCAAGAAACTGTTCCTGAAGTGCTTTCAGATGGTCTTAGACACAGATTTAATCCTTAAAGAGATCAGAAGGTACATTACAACATCCTGTCCTGTGTGAGGTTAACTGAAAAGTCCTGGGCTATTGTCTCTCTAAAGCCTCTGAGATCTACCTGGAAGAAAGTGTGGCTTAAAATACAGGAGACTTGAAGGTTATGTAAAGGAGCCTGAGCCTTTGATTTACCCTGTGGTTGATGACATTGTCACCATAGCAGAGTCCATGGGCTTGCAGGTGGGCAGTGGTGATGTGGAACTGGTGGAGGAGCACTCAGAGAAATTGTCTACAGAGAAACTTCAGCAATTTCTGGCTGAGCATCAGCAAAGGGCAGCTGAGGGGCTGTCTGAATAAGAGGGGGAAAATTGCCAGCCAGTACTGCAAAGTTCTGCTTCTGAAATAAAGGAAATCCTGAAAGTTGGACAGAGCTACAAATATTTGTAGAGAAGACTCAAACAGGCAGAGAAAAAGCCAGTTGCCGCATTCACTTGCTTAATGACTGTGTCTTGTCATACTACAGAACAGAGTTAAAGACATCATACGAAGAGATAACTTTAGAGCAGTTTTTAAGTTCTGAAAAGGTTGAGACCAAGTGAGCCAGAAGCAGGAATAAGTGGACTGTTGACTCCCACAAGGACAAGAAGGACACCAGAGACCCAGATTCCTGGTATGTTTATGGAAGAAGACTCTCATTTTGAACAGTAATCACCTTCCACCTCATCCTCCCTTTCCTGCAAGTCAAAGATTCCAACTTGAGTGGTGAGTACAGTGTGAAATTGTTGTTTCTAATAAACTAGGAACATTTTATACACTAGGAAAATTATTAATGTTTCTGGTAAATTATATACACATAGTACAATCTTTTTTTATGAAAATGTTAGTTAAAAGGTGCCTTGGAAGGTTCTGAATGCCTTATGGGTATTTCCATTGTTTCATGTGGAAAATATAGTCTTGACTTATTACCAATATGAGTTACAAACAGCCCTAATGGATGAATTGAGTTTGTAAGTCACAGGTCCACTGTATATAGGAAGACAGACAGACAGACTAACTGACTGACTGAATGACAAACAGACTGACTAACTGACAGATAGACAGACAGACAGATGTCTTATGATGGAAATTGGGTCACTCAAGTATGAAAGCTAAAGTTCTGTCTACAACCTAATAATGAGAAAGAGATGATGGTATAGTTCAGTTTGAATCAGAAGGCCTGCAAGCTAGGGGTCTTCCAGGCTGAGTGTAAAGGCTGCAGAACCCAGGTGCTGGAGGCAGTTGAATGAGAGAGAAATATTGTAGACAGTCGGAAAGGGCCAGACCCTCATGGAGATAATATGGAAGACAAGGTGACTTTGCACCTTTATAAGAGACAGACACTGCCCACTGTGGACCAGACTTCCAGACAAAAGAGTAAACAAATGCAGCCACATACTTCCCTAGGAATGGGCATCAGTGACTGATATTCTAAATAAATATCAATCACCTTAAAAAAAGAGCCAAATGAGTCACTAACTCAACCCCTAAAAGGAGGAGACCCTGCTCAGTATTCATGCCCACTTGCTATGTGACTTGTTTCCCCATTTGATTCCAATTTAATCAATTTTACCTGAGCAACGGTGCTTGCAATGTCATTGGTTGACCATAGTCTGTTCCACCTCATGCCCACCTAAGCGACTTCCCATGTTCACTACCTTAGACCCGCCTCATCATATGGTTTTCCTCTATAAAAGTCCTTGGAAGAGACAGCTTCCGGACACCACACGCTCGGGCCCCCCTCCTGTCCTTCTCTCAGACAGGAGCTTTCTTTCCCCCAATAAATATATGCTGCTCATCATCTCCATTTGTTCCTAAAATTCATTCTTCGATTTTAGAGAGCATGAACTCGTTCCAGGTACCTTTCAGCTTGGGAGATCATTTTTCCTCTATATTATTTGGGGATCATCCACCTGAGGTCAGTTTTTCCCGTGTCACTGGGACCTGGTGCTGTAATGAGTCCTGGAATCTACAGGCTCAGAGGTTGAAGCATTGATTTCTAAGGCTAGAAGGAAATGTATGCTCCATTCTACAAGACAGAGAAAACTCATTCTCCCTCCCCTCTTGCTCTATTCAGTCTCTCAACTGGGTCAGACCCACACACTGGTGAGGATGAAGCTTCTCTACTCAGTTACATCATCTCTATTACCAATTCAAAAGCTAATCTCTTCTGTAGACATCACATGTACATCCAGAAATAACATTTCCCATGCCATCTAAATATTCCTTATGCCCATATTATGCACAGAAAATTAACCAGTGATAGAGTATTGGTGACCTTCTGCTCAGCACCAGTTATCAGGGACCCCTGAAGTAGTCCCCAATCTCTTGCCCTGAGTTACAGTGCGTAGTGAGAAAGAAAAGGAGCAAGGGTCAAGAATTACAAAGAAATAGGGCTCTGGGATGATCAGCATTCTCTGGGAATGAAGACTAAGGAACTCTAGCTATCTTATTATCAGTGAGAGGGATGTAGTGCTTCATCTGGTACAGCACTACCATGGCTTGTGCCTGGATGTCCTCCCAACACCGCATGCACTTTGACACAGGGTTTTTTCAGAGGTAGCTGGATTTAGAGTTTGTGATTGAGTCATGATTCAATGCCGGGATCAAGAGTTCTGGGCTTAAGAGTGGGTGACTGCTGGACCAGCCCACTGATTGGATTGGCGTCAGCCTAAACCCAGCAGTCTGGATAAGCTTAAAGGGTCAGAA
>NW_004524630.1:5742619-5744021 GCF_000260255.1 Octodon degus
GAAGGAGTGAATGAATAAATGAGTGTGCTCATGGAAGGGTGTTTATATTCAGCCATTTTCATTGCTTTGAGCCCTCTGACAGAACTAAAATATCTAAACAAATGTTTTGAAAATTTAAAAACAAATTATTTTAAAAAGTCTAATTTTAATGTTTTGTCCACACATCACTAAATATCTGTGTCATAGACATATTCAGGTGTTTGATATTTTGAATCTGAATGACTGAATAATAGACTTCATTAGATGTTTTTATGTAGGTACGAACAGCAATTTTCTTTTGAGCACTGTGGGTTATTTGTCTTCTATATAAAGCTGAAGAAATAGGCTTTCTAGTCTCTCTCCTTTCTAGATTAGGGCTATTCTGTGCTGACTAAATCAGAGCGCTGAGCACACACCATTTTCAGCCTTCCTTCCTTAGCTGCAGTGCCCTCCTGCTCCAGGAAGCACCTGAAATTGCTGCTTGTGAGCCGGCTGTCAGGACTTCATGTCGCAAGGGTGGTTGTGGCCTGGATTTGCGCCTCTAAAGTAATTTTCCTTTGGTCAGAAATTCATATGCTGCACTCAGCCATTAGAAAAGCAATGTTCTTCCACCTTGTGCAAGCCACAGCAAGCATCGAGCAGGGGTGCAGGAGAGTCTGCTCAGCTATTTAAACCAGGCCTTTTTCTGTTTATATGTACCATATAGAAGATGGGGTTGCCAGCTATTTTAGCAAGCCCACTTTATTAATTGGGATGCTGACATGACTACAATAATGACACATATGCAAGCATGTGGCATGGACTTGAGACAGTGTGAAAACTGATGCATCTTTAGAATTGTAGAAAATATGTTAATTGAGTTGTTTAAGGATGCAGCATGTACTGTCTTAACAAAAATCTGCATTTTTTCAAATACTGTAATACAAACTATTATGTCCATATGAATAGCCATAAATTGGTGGATAATGGTGCATATGTTTAGTGAAAGCCTCAAATTGTAAAATATTTGTAGTACAAACCATTGCATTTATATATGCACATAACAGACATATGTAAAGATCCATTTTTCAATTATTAGGGTAAAAATAATGTATATTGCAGATGGTTCTGATGTATTTGTTTTTTATTAGGGGTCCCATTCAATCCAACTATCCCTGTTTTGAGTATTTTTCCAGAACTAAAAATATCATACCACAGTGATATATATGCACCCATATCTATAGCAGCACAATTTGTCATAGCTACATTTTGGGGGTTTTTTGAAGGAAAAATGATTTGATAAAAGTAGAAATAAGTATTTACATATTTTTACAAAGAAATTTAGAAATCTAACCATATACAGAATTGTAACAGGACAGACCTGTGACTTTTTTTTTCTTATTCTTGTGTCTTTTTTTTTTATTTATTACCCTTAAAAAAAAAA
>NW_004524630.1:5744760-5748821 GCF_000260255.1 Octodon degus
TGGCTTGTGCCTGGATGTCCTCCCAACACCGCATGCACTTTGACACAGGGTTTTTTCAGAGGTAGCTGGATTTAGAGTTTGTGATTGAGTCATGATTCAATGCCGGGATCAAGAGTTCTGGGCTTAAGAGTGGGTGACTGCTGGACCAGCCCACTGATTGGATTGGCGTCAGCCTAAACCCAGCAGTCTGGATAAGCTTAAAGGGTCAGAAAGAGGCTTGCTTCCCTCTTTGTCCCTTGTTGCTTTTTATGTCTTCCCTTTGTGATGTGCCACCCTTCCTTGAATCCAGGTGCGAGCTAAACAAACCCTTCCTCCTTTAACTTGTGGGTGTTTGATATTTTGTCCCAGTGACAGAGAAAAGTAGCTAAGACAAGTTGCCCCTGTGTTGTCCTCAGCAGACTTCATCCCAATCCGTGAGTGTCCCAGCCTCACTGACCATCAAGAGTGCTGCTATGGTGAAGAAGAAGTGGGATTTCTGCACTCAAAAGCACCCACATGGCAGCATGAGGAAGGCCTTGGACAGACACTTTGTCAATTTATAATGTGTGGTCCCCAATAATAGAGAATAAAGTAGTCAATCTGTGTCAAAGATCTCATGTAATTAACACTGAGAATGGCCCCCAAAACGCTAATGATATCTTCCCAAGATCCTTTCCTAGTAAACTGTTAGAGATAGAATTACTTGGGATGGAAAAGCAGTATTTTCCAAGGAAGTACGTAAATGACAGAATTCTAGAAAATAGCCCATAGCAATCTGGATTTTACCCTTTAGGAAAGATATTTTGCCTCTTCAAATAAAAATGCCATTTCAGATGAGTGGCAAGTTCTCTGAAAATTAGATCCCTTAAAACCATAATGAGGCTTCTTTTCATTTGTTCTTCAACTTAGAAAGTATAAAGCATGGTAAAATCACCCAGAACTCCCCAGTCCACCTTTCTCTAAGGGTTGCAGGCAGTCTTTGAAGCAATACAGTGATGGTTCTCTACCCCTTATCTCTGATTTGAATTTCAAGTCAAAATTTTAATACAAAGCAGGAACAAGATAAAGATAAATTAGACTTCATCAAACTAAAACTTTATGTGCATAAACGGATATTATCAAGAAAAATAAAAAATAACCTACAAATGAAGTCTCTCAAGGATTTCACCTCACCACTCCCACTAGCATATGACCTTGAAGATTAAGTTTCCAACCAATGAAATTTGGAGGGCACATTCACACCATTGCAAGCATCCATTTGCCCATAAATGTGTAAACACAGTGTACTATAATGATATATATTTCCAGCCCTACAAACTAAGGAAGTACTAGTGCATGCCATGGCAGGGTCTCCTTTGATTCCAGAGTTGGTATGAAGACTATTTTAAATTGGAGACATGTGACATTCTACTGATGCTGAAATAAATTCTTTTCAGAACACCCTTACCCACTACAAGCAAAAACATGTTGGAGTGGGGCTGCCAGGGTTATGGCATGGCTCTGAGATAGCCCCCGAAGGCTCAGGTGTTGCAGCCTGGTACTGTTGGGAAGTTGCAGAACTTAAGATGTGGGGCCCAGTGAAAGGAAGGGAGACCCCTGGGAGCATCTTTGAAGGGGATGTGGGCCCTTGGCCTCTTCCCCACTCCCCTCTGCCTCTGCTTCCTGACCACCATGAGGTGGGGGGTTTTCTGCATGCACTCTCACCATGATGCCTGCTGCCACCACAGACCCAAAGGCAATATTGCCCAGCAATCAGAGACCAAACCATCCAAATCCATTAGCCAAGATCTTTCCTGTTCTTTAAGTAGATTATCTCAAATATCACATCACAGTGATGGAAAACTTACTAACACAGTCATGAATGCCCCACTTCTCTGGGGAAGATCTGCATCCGGGACAGACATGAATAGGATCAAGTGGACCCGCACTAACAAACATTGTCACACATGTGACCTTTCTATTTTATCATGGCATGGCTGGGGTATAGCCCCCTAAGGCTCGTGTGTTACAGCCTTCTCGGCTCTCAGCCTGATACTGTTGGGGAGTTGCAGAACTCTTAAGTGGGACCCAGGGAAAGGAAGGAACCTATTCCATTCTAAAATTCCCTTTTTCTTTCCTAAATAAACATTAGTTCTGTCCATAGAAGCCTGTTCTCCTGCTTCCTCTCCCATTAAAGTTCTCTAAATGCTTATCTTTAGCTGATCAGAGAGCTACTTCTTTTGTGCACCCACATATGCGTGTGAATAAACATTGCCACTTCTTCTATTAATCCACCTCCTGTTGGTTAAATCTATAGGCCTCAACCACAGAACTTAAAAGGGTGAATGGAAAGGCTTTCCTCCTGATGAATGGATGGAAGTACGGATGACCTTGAAAACATTATGCTAAAACAAAAAAAGCCAGGCACAAGAGATCACACATTGTACGATTCAACTTATGTAAAATATCTAAATGGAAAGATAAAGACATAAAGGAGATTGGTGGTTTCCAGGGCCTGAGGAAAGGAGGAAGAGTGGTGTAATGATCATTCAAGGAGAAAAACTGTTTCAAAATTAGAGGTGGTTACACAACTTTGTGAATGTACTAAATTTTACAAATCTGGTTTGAAATTAGTGAATTCAACTCAATAAAAAATTTTGAGACTGTATCTTAATTATGGTAAGGGCCAGCCAGATAGCTGATCAGATGAGGCACCTGCTTAGGCAGGCACAGTGACCAGGGTTCAATCCCTGGTGTGCCATGCCAGCCCCACCCCTGGGGCGCTCTAAGACTGCAACTGAGACTGAACATGGTGGCATATGCCTGTAATCCAAGCACGCAGGAGGCTGAAAACAGGAGTCTGATCTGTGTAGTGAGACCCTGTAAACTCTGTACTAAACACATTAAAAATGAATAAATAAATAAGAATTAATTATGGCAAACTGTGCATGGTGGGTGTCATTCTGAAACCAGAGGCTTTCTGATATAAGTGGTTTTATTGAACCATTGCAGATATTTGCCAGAAAAAAAGACAAATTCCTTCAACTTCCAGGAACAAGGCTAGCGAGCAGTTGGGAAAACGACCACTGCACCTCATGATTAGAACACTTTCATGATTAAAATTTGACTTCCCTACTTCCTTATTTTTATTTAAAAATAAATTGTTTGCAATGAACCTAAAGTAGCTACAGATGTTGAGGGAGGAGATTAGGGTGAAGCAAGGCAGCTGGGCAAGCAGGTGTGTGCTGCCAATCACGGAGATCCAAGGCACACACAGAAAGACAGGTCCCAGAGCCCTGCACCTGGGGCCAACCAGGGAAAGCTTTCCTCAGTCCTTCTCACAAGAACACAGGCAAATTCCTGACAGAACAGCTGGACCTCAACCTGGAGGGCAGGAGATGCAAAAGATGACTGCTCTCAAGCTGAGGCCCCTTCTGTCTGTGGCCCACCGGGGGGGGGGGGTGTTTCTTTTCATTCAATACTTCTTTTGTTGGCCTGCATGCACTCTGCAAAGCATGCTTCTTTTCGTATCTTTAATAAATGTAAAACCTTGCAACGTTTTGTACTGTCTTCACCAACTCTTTGTTCAGGACAGGAGGATCATAGAAAACACCTCTAGGAAACTGCTGAAGCCTAGAATCCAGCAACAAAGGACAAGCAACAGTAGAAAAAGATCTGGGTTTGGGCAGATTCTGTTTCTGCATTTCTTAGTATTCTACAAAAAAGACAATGGTACTCAGAAAATTGCAATGGGATTTTCAGCTCCCGTTTTAGCATACGTCCGGAAATGTGTGTTGTCCTTGTTGTTTCAGGTTACAATCCACTAACTAATGAAGCTCCTTCATGGCACTTCTTTTTCTTTTTCTTTTCCTTTGTAGTTTTTATTTATGTGTTTGGTACAGGGTCTCATTACGCACCTCAGACTCATAGCAATCCTCCTGTTTTCAGCCTTCCCAGTGCTGGGATTGCAGGCATGTGCCACCAAGCTCAAACTCGGTGGCTGGGCTCAGCACACCGTGGGAGCAGGGCCAGAGCAGCATGTGGGACTAGGGATTGAGCCCTGGCCCCTGTACTTGCCAAAGCAGGCACTTAGTCCACTGAGC
>NW_004524630.1:5750887-5759100 GCF_000260255.1 Octodon degus
TTAGAGTTGAACCCTTTGTGTCTCTCTGACAAGATGTTCTGTTCCTGAATCAGCTGAGAGGGTCTTGCCTCTAGCCTTTTTGCAGGGAGTTCTGCTGAAGGGTTCTGCGCTGGGCCTGCACTCTGGGTCAAATGAGGATCCAGTGGGCCCCAGGCGGTCTCACTCACACACCAGGCCTGGGCTCTGGGTCTATTCAGGATCCCCCTGCCCCAGGTCATCTCACTCACTCATCAGACCTGCGCTCCTGGTCTGTTCAGGATCCCGCGGGCCCAGGTTGTCTCACTCACTCGCTGGGCCTGGGCTCGGGGTCTGTTCAGACTTCCGCCGGCTCCAGGTCATCTCACTCTCTTACCACATTTTTTAAGAGACTTCATTTCAGGCTTTCTCAAATGTTCAAATATTGAGGGTAATCTTACTATACACAAAAAAATCAGAATTACTCTCTATGCATTATAAATGCTGAAAGCTGAAATGTTTAGGTTCTGGATGAAACCGGCTTTCAGGTTGCCGAGAATGCCCTTGCTTATCAGGAAAATACAGCTCATGTTCTTATCTTTTGCATTTAGTTACTGAAGTTTTCTTTGACAGGATAGTCTTAATTCTCAATTTGCTGTGTGCAATGTTCCCAAAAAATTTTTTCTTTGAAAAGGAAATTTTCCATTGCCAACACTAAATCAATTCTAGGCTTAGTTTAGTTGCTATCTCACATATCGCGTAGCACATTTTAAATTGAGGTCAAAAGCCATGACACCTGCAGATACTGCGTCCAAATAGAAATATGATTGCAACCACGAACTAAACTGAACAAGAAAGAACATAGCAGTTAAGAGAACACAAAAAATGTTGTTCTACCAAAGGACAAAGAAGTTGTAAGAAACCTTGTGGACTGGCTATTTTTCTTGCCTCAAAAAACTTCCTCTCTGAAAATTAAACTGCAAAGATTTAAGCCATAAGGATTGCCTGAATATCTATTTATCTACCTGTTTATATTATGCATTAATTTTATTAGCTTTCTAAAACATGTACTGCTGCATGGGTTTTTAATTTTTTATTAATGCGTATTAATTACATGTAGTGGAGTTCAGTGTGGGTGGTTCCTTACTTCACACATCCTGCACTGGCCAAATCCAGTCACCCTTTCCCATCATCCACCCACCTCTGTCCTTCTTCCCAATCTCTAGAAATCACTACTTTCAAGTCTACATTTTGAACCTTCATCTGTGAGAGAAACCTGTGATGTTTGCTTTTTTATCTGGAGGAAAAAAAAAAAAAAAAAAAAAAAATAAATAAAAAAATATATATATATATATATATATATATATCCTTTGTCCATTCATGTGACGATAGGCAACCAGGTGTGTTCCATGTCTTAACTTTGAGAAATCATGGTGCAATAAATGTAGACGCGCAGGAATCTGTGTCCTGTACCTGCTTCATTTGTTTTGGACATATATTCAGAAATTGGATATCTGGATCGTTTAGTAGACCTGTTTTCTGAGGAACTTCTGTACTTTACGTGCCCACCAGCAGTGTAACAGTGTGGCAGGTTTATCACCCTGACCATAAACTAGTGCCCAGCACTGCACAGAAAGGAGAGTCAATGCCGCTTTTGTCTATTTCCAAGTGTCAGAAAGCTTTCCTGATTTCTTTATAAAAAGTGTTTGAGTTTTCTATAAATTGTTTTTACTGTGCTTTTTGGTTGAATTATTTTTTTAGGGGAGGTTTTATTTTTTGTTTTTGTTGCTGAGGACCGAACCCAGGGCTTCCAGCCTGGTAGGCAAGCATTCTGCTCCTGAGCCAAACCCCCAGCCCCGAGTTTTCTACAAATTGAACCATTATATATAACCACACTTCTATCTACATGTGGCAAAGTAAGAGAAGTCTCCACACCATAAAAACTTCAGCTGCGTTCGTCTATTTGAGCTATTACAGCAAAATGCCTCAAACTATAATTTAGGAGCAATAATTTAATAATTTATTGATTATTAATTTACTTACACTATAATTTACTTTCAGTGTTGGAGTCTGGAAAAATCTAAAATCATAATGCCAGCTGATTTTGTATCTGAGAACCTGTTGAAATGCAGCAGGGGGACCAGCGAGCTCCTGCAGCTCTCTTTTATAAGGGCAAAAATCACAGCCCTAAAGGCAGAGCCCTCCTGGGAATCAGGTTGCTGCGTGTGAATTTCAGGAGCATGTAAACATTCAGACAACAATAATCCAAAATATATAAGGAATTCAGCTAAGGTCCAACAAATACATATTGTAAATAATAATAACATATGTACTATTGAGCTCCTACCATGCAAAAGAACCTGTGTTTTACAGCAAACAAATATGGGGGGAAATGTTCCGCATCATTGGTCATTGAAGAAATGCAAATTAAAACAACACTCAGATCCCATCTCAATCCAGAAAGAATGGCTAGCCACAAGGCACAGTGCAAACAAGGCTATAGGCTAAACAGAGCCCTTTTCCATTGCTGGTGGGAGTAAATTTGGTGCAACTGCTATGGAAGTTAGTACAGAGATTCCTCAAGAAACTAAAACTAAGGTGAATACACATTTCTCAGATGAAGAAATACAAACGGCAAATAAATGAAACAAAGTTCACCATCATTGGTCACTTGAGAAATGCAAATTAAGCCAACACTGGGATTCCATCTCACCCCAAAAAGAATAGGTATCATCAAGAAGTCAGCCAATAACAAATGCTGGAAGGGCTGTGGGGAAAAAGGAACCCTTCTCCACTGTTGATGGGAGTGAAGGTTGGTACAACCACTATGGAAATCAGTGTAGAGATTCCTCAAAAAGCTAGGATTGGAGGTCTCACTCGACTCAGCTCTTTGCCTCTTGGGTATTTTTGCAGAACAACTAAAGTATAAACCGTGATATATATGCACCCATAATTATAGGAGTGCGATTTGTCGTAACTAAATCTTGGAAACCACCAAAATGAGCAATCAACTGAGGAATAGGTTGTTTAAATGTGGTATTTTATACAATGCTATATTACTCAAGTATAAAAAAGATAACCTCAAACTTTCTATAGACAAATGGGTGCAACCAGAGGCTGTACTCATCAATGAAATAAAGCAGATCTGCACATGTAAATATTATATTACTTCCCTAGTGTAAGAACCTGAAAAAGTAAATAGGATCTGAAAGGTACAATGGGGACAGACTATGAAAAGGAAAGAAACTGTTCAAGGGGAAGGAACAACTGGGATGAGGGAGAGGGGAGCAAGAAATGTATACGAACATACACAGGCTAGCTTGGATAACTGTACTGCTGATTGCTACCTGTCTCTCGAAAGGAGCAGTTAATGCTTAAAGTGTTTTTATCTCTCCTTTTTTAAAATAATTTTTGCCCAATCTTACAATAATGTGCAATATAACAAGCATTATTGAATTCCTATCATTTTGTTTAGTGAAATTCTGTATCACCTCTAATGTTTCTTAAACTATTTTTCATATTCTCTTTGAAAATAAAAATAAAAAACGAAACTAAAACTAGAGGCCCCATTTGACCTGGGTGTTCGTCCCCCTTCCACGTATCTTCCCAAAAGTTAAAAGCATTACAGCACAGTGAGGCATGCTATACTGACAGCAGCATAATTTATAATAACTAAATCTTGAAAACAGCGCCTCTGCCCACTGCCGCAGCAGATGACAGCGAGCGAGGATAGACCCCCACAGAGAGAGACCAGGTGCAGAGAGCGCCAGGAAGCTGCGCTGCAGGCTTCAGCTGACCACGCCTCGGCTGTGGGCAAGGACTACCAGAGCTGTCAGGCCCAGTCGGAACTTTACCTTCAGGTTATATAGTTTCCAGGTTTCCACAGTAACCACATGATCTCATTTTCAAGAATTTTACAAGAATGTCACACAATTTCCACAAAGTTTACATTTCCCAGACACTGCTGACCATCACTCTGTCCTGGGCATTTTAGTTTAGTGTCTACCCTATCCCCCAAGTTGTTCTTCCTATTTGTTCCTATTTTATGACCCTGGTTTTCTCTAAGTGGGTTTATCACTAGCTACATGGGAGGGCCTGAGGGAGTGTGTTTATCTATAGTTTGAGTGAACTTAAGTGATTCTTTCTTAAATAAAGTTAAAAGGAAAATAGAGTCTTTTTGTGCCCTGTCACCATCAGCACATGAATTAATAAAGAAAATGTGGTATTTATACACAGTGGAGTATTATTCTGCCATGAATAAGGATAAACTTGAGTCATTTCTAGGTAAATGGATGCAACTTGAAATCACAGTTTTAAGTTAAATAAACAGACACACAAATTTAAAGATTGCATTGTTTCTCCAGTGTGACAACCCTAAAAAGTGAACAAAGCAAAGGATAGATACCAGGGAGCAGACAGAGTAGGTTCAAATGGGAAGTGGAACAAGGGAGGAAGAGAGGGGTGGGGGAGTAAAGGAAGAGGAAAGGCGCTTAGAGAATGGAATGAAAAACTCAACAAAGCTTGGTGAATGGGGAAAGGGTTGAAGAGCGGGGAAAGGAATGGGGGAAAAGAGAATTGAGATACATTTACACACAGTACAAATTTGTAATGAATGCCATTGTGTATGGCAAATATGTACTAATAAAGCAATTAAAAAAGGAATACTCTTTACATCTGTTATGTAATACCCACCTAAACTCTATGGAATGCTTACCAAATACTCTGGAATACTGGTCTTCACTTATTATTACCACTGGATCTAGGACTGAAGTAATCTGCCCAGAATTTTACCTCGATAAGTGATGGAGCTTGGAAATAAGCCAATGTCTGTCTGATGACAGAAAGTAACACTTGACTCACAGACATGTCCTCTAAGAACCAGCCCGCAGTGCCTGACGTTTGATGAATTAGCTGATAAAATGCAGCTCCCGTCTTCAAAAACTTCAAATGTGGGAGGTAATTGCAAAATTGGAGTGCTGTGGTGTGGTGGGTACAGCACAGACCCAGTTTGGGAGAACCTCTTGACAAAATGTCTCAATGCATGCAATATGTTTGCTGCTTGCATTCATTAAACCTGCCAAAACTAACCTAAAATTGTAACCCTTTACTGGACTATATGCTTTATTTATATACAAGCTTTTGAAAATTGGGGGTAGGCTGGAGAGATCACTGAAATGATTTAAGCACCTGACTGGCAAGCACAATGTCTGAAGTTGAAACTCTACTACCAAAAACTGTGCGAGCCCTGGAACCGGGCAAAGGGGCACACACCTGTAATCCCAGTGCTGAGGAGGCTGAGACAGGAGGATCACTACTGAGCTAAACTGTGTAGTGAGAGCCTGTATCAAATAAATAAATAAACAAACAAACAAATTTTAATAATGTTCAACATCATAGGTCATTCAAGAAATGCAAATTAAAACAACACTGAGATTCCATCTCACCCCAGAGAGAATGGTAACATCAAGAAGTCAGCCAATAACAAATGCCAGAGAGCCTCTGGAGAGAAACAAACCCTCCTCCACTGTGAATGGGAGTGCAGACTGGCACAACCACTATGGAAATCAGTGTGGACATTCCTTTAAAATCTAGGGTTAGAGATCCCATTCAAGCCAGCTATTCCCCTCGTGGATATTTGTCCAGAAAAACTCATACCATAGATATATATGTGCACCCATGTTTATAGCAGTACAATTTGTCATAGCTAAATCTTGGAAACAATACTGACGCCCATCAACTAATGAATGGATAAAGAAGTTGTAGTATCATTACACAAGGGAGTATTATTTGGCTATAAAACAGGATAAATTTGAGTCTTTTGTCAGTAAGTGGATGCAACTAGATAACAAACATACTCTTAAGTGAAATAAATCAGACCTACATGTGTAAACATCACACTATCTCCTTAATGTGAAAACCTGAAAAAGAAAAACAGATGTGAAGGGTACATTACATACTGGAAAAAGGGACTGAATTTATTCAAAAGGAATGAGTTACTGAGTTGAGGAGAAGGACAGGCGAGGGTGTGGGGGAACGAGATTTGTCTATGTACATAAGTAGGATGGTTTGGGCAACTGCACTGTGCATTTCTGCTGGTCTATGGAAACAAGCAGTTAATGCTTTAATTTGTTTCATCTCTTCTTTTCAATTGTTTGTACTTTTTCCTTCTTAATTTCTTATACATTTCTTTCTTTTCTCTTTTTCAATTTTACACGCATATACCTGGTAATATGAATAACTTGTTGGGAGACAACACTATGAATTACATTAAATATTATGAAATTCATATTATTTTGTTAGACGAAATTCTGTATCACTTTTAATTTTTTCTTTTTTAATTCTAATTTGTACTTTCTTTTTTAATTTAATTATACTCTTTAAAAATTTAATTTCACTTATGAGTATGTCTTCAAGTGGCATCCACTTAAATATAAAAGATTCAAGTTTATCATTCTTTATAGCTGAGTAATACTCCACTGTATAAAAATAGCACATCCTTTTCATCCATTCCTCAGGTGATGGACATCTTGGTAGTTTCCAAGATTTGGCTATCACAAATTGTGCTGCTATAAACATAGGTGTACTACGATATGACATTTTTAGTTCCTCTGGGAAAATTCCCAGTAGGGGAATAGTGGTTTGAATGGGATTTCCAGTCCTAGTTTTTTAAGGAGTCTCTAGGGTTTTGGGACAAATCCTGATGGGATTTGACTGACCTTGTCAGACACAAGTTACATTTCTTGTTATATAGGTCTTGCTTTATCTTGGTCTTAGCCATCCAGCAGAAAAGTATAATAACGAGGTATGAAAAATAAAGCCATATTAATATGCTGAGCTGTGAAAGCTTAAGTCAACAACTTCTGACATTGCCAGTCCTACGGATAACCCACTACTGTTATGGACTACTGGACTATATTGGATTATTTTGCTGAATTCACTCATATACAATATTTAAATGGGAAGGGAATACCAATCTCTGACAAAACTAAACTAGAAAAGGGGAATACAAATGAAGGACCATTTTTTATCTGTATATACCAAATAGGATAGATATACAGCTACTTTCTTTTAATTCAATGAGAAAATTTGTACTAGTAGTATTTGGACAGGATATAATGTCTGCATCTTGTACTATGAATAACTACTACAAAGACAACAATATGCAATGTATTAATTATTGACACTGTTCTACTAATTGGTTTTGAAACTGTCTCATTGCTATTTGTTTCTCAACAAAATTAATGTTTATAAAGCCTAAAAAAATTAACAACTAAAAAATTTCAAATAAATAAATAATGAAAATAGGAGATGATAAGAAATGTTAATTTAGGGCCGGCCAGATAGCTCAGTGGATTAAAGCACCTGCTTAGGCAGACTCTGGGGTTCAATCCTGTGCCTGCTATGCCAGCCACACTCATTGGGCATGCTGAGATGGCGAATGAGACTGGGTATGGTAATCCCAGTGCTTAGGAGGCTGAAAAACAGGAAAGATTACTACAAGCCCCATCTGTGTAGTGAGACCCTCTACACCCTTGTACTAAATACATAAAAAGAAAAAGAAATGCTAATTTAAAACGTAAGTGAGCCAAGTGTGGTGATGTGTACCTGCAGTCCCAGCACTCAGGAGGCCGGCATGGGAGGATCACTGTGAATTTCAGGCTACTCCGAGGCCTATAAGTGAGTTCAAACCCAGCCTAAGGAGAGACCCTGTTCTCAAAACTAAATAAAGTAAAAATTAATCATTCTAATAGTTATGATCTTAATCCCTACTAATATTTTATGAATTTATTATACTATTTTAAACTGTCTTATCCCCTTAAATGCCATGTATCTTATTCAGGTACTAAAAAACAAGGGACATCAATTAAGAAATCGCATTCCGCACGAGTGCCCCTGTACATCCAAGGTAAATTTCTAGTATTCGCAGACCCGGCGCTTCAGCTCAGAATTTTTCTTGGGAGCCTTTTGTGGCTCCTTCGCACTAAGGCTCACATCCTCCAAGCAGCCTTTGAAAACGTGATCTCTGCACACCTCTCCACAAAGCGGCTTCTTGGTGCCATCTAGTGAAAAAGTGAGTGTGTGCAGCGTTCCCAGGAGACAAATCCGGGAGGGTTCCGTGGTCTGAGGCATGTAATCTTTAGAGCCAGTTCATTTGCCTTTGCTCTCTGCTGCTTAAACATATATTCTCTCCACAAAATTGATATTTTGAGAAAATGGAAGATGATTTTTCAAAGTATTACACAGGGATTTTACTTTTA
>NW_004524630.1:5761040-5762504 GCF_000260255.1 Octodon degus
CAGATAATATTTTTTTCACTACAAAATGTTCCTTCATTTATATCCTCCTACTTTTGTCAGAGACGGGTATTCCATTGCCATTCAAATATTGCAGGTGCGTGGATTCAGCAAAGTAATCCAATATAGTCTCGTAGTCCATAATAGTAGTGGGTTATCCGCAGGGCTGGCAATGTCAGGAATCAGTGGACCTTCTCAAGTCAGATGGTCGTCTCAGGATGGGGCGTGGCTTAGTTCCTTGAAGCGGTTCTACCCAGTCTCCTCATGCAGGCTGCTTCTCCACAGCAGGGAAGGCAGTGGCTTGGCTTTTTCACCAGCTATTTCTTTTCATCCCCCTACCCTATTAGGCCGCTCTGACTGATGAATGGATTAGAAATACTACACTACCTACCTGTTAATCACCTAGGCTGTCTTGGTTATCAGATTGACTG
This sequence comes from Octodon degus, assembly GCF_000260255.1. NCBI lineage: Eukaryota > Metazoa > Chordata > Mammalia > Rodentia > Octodontidae > Octodon > Octodon degus. Next base: position 5,761,469 of record NW_004524630.1, read on the forward strand.
TTACACTATTACAGTGCTTGTGTTTAACATTTGCATAACAGCCTGTAACTGCGTTATAATGCCAGTGTCACTTATCTGACTCCAACATAAGAAGAGTGATTACAGTAGTCACACATTCTGAGAGAAACATCTTGTGGACATTGTTTTTCTATTTTATTAGTACTTATTGTTGCTAATCTCTTATTTTTCACCTATAAATTGAACTATATTGCAAATATATATGCAATAAGAAAAAACAGAGTCTCAAAAGGCTTAACACTATCTACAAATTCAGACATCCAATGGGTCTTAGAATATATCTCCACACATGAGCAGTAATTAGTTAACTTGTGTCAGGAGTGGATAAAGCTGAAGACTGATCACAACGAAGCCAGCCCCAAGAACACAGAGACCCTGAGGTGAGCCAGGGGAACGAGTTGTGAGGCAGAAGGGTTTCACCTAACATCGACCTGCCGAGTGTATAAATAAATGTGCTGGAGTTGTTGGGTGGCTCTTTTCTCCAACTAAGAGAGAGGGCTCCACTCGACCCCAGTTTTCTTCATTTTCACTCTTGTCCTTTCCTCACGATCTCCCTACCTCCCAGGAGGTTTTGAGAGCTGTACTGGACATGGCACTTTGGTGGAACCCAGAATATAGGGATTCTCATTGTATAGCAGGTGAGGGAGCACTTCTAGCTGTGTGCACAAAAGCGAAAGAAGTGTATTGATGTCATCAACATGGATCCCATCCAGCCATTTGTTGCCGCTACCACTGCCATTTGCTCTTGCTGTTTTGTTGTCTTCTGACACCATGAACTGCTGCCCTCTGCCATGTACCACTCTGCCTTGGAGCCCACTGAGTATGGGCTGAAAACTCCACTGACTGTGAGCTAAATAAACCTTTTCTTCCTTCAAAAAAAATTGATCCCACCAATATCAATATTGAGCCCAATGTAAGGTGTAAGGCATGGGACAAATGGGTTCTCAAGAACAGTAGATGCACATAGAAATGCTTTTTGGTCAATCTGGATCAGAGATGTCAATGATCATATGCTGGC
>NW_004524630.1:5763819-5766824 GCF_000260255.1 Octodon degus
ATCTAAGTATCATAATTTAATAAAAATCAGAAAAATATCATAAATGTCAAGCAGAAAGGGGCAGTGTGTTAGGTCAGGATTGATTTGTTTGATTGTTGAGAGTAAAGCTAGATTCCTTTCTTCTTTTAGCCATGTTCAGATTATAATTGTTTATTCAAAGAACTGACTTACCTGCTAGTCTGAGTGAGCTCCCAGACAGCAGGAACGAGCTTATCCTATAATGACTGCATCCCAACTTGGCACTCAGAACTGGCACATACCAGGAGCTCAGTAATTATATGCTGAACAAAATAACAGCATAGAAAATCCTCAAAAGTCAGTTGGAGAGAGGTGACTAAGCCGTATAAAAAGATGATAGCAGCAAGACTGAGGTCTCATCTTGGGGAGACCTTGAATATTTAGTTGTGCCAATCTAGAACATTTATTTATTTATTGTAGTACCAGGGATCAAACTCAGGACCTTGCACTTGCCAGGCAGGCACTTACACTGCTGAGCTTTCTCCCTAGCTAGTTGCACCAATCTAAAGGCAGACTGCCCTGTAGTCTCACCACCAATTTAACTTTTGTCCCTTCTAAAGCACAACTACTATCTTCATAGGGATTTTATAAGGAAAACAATGAAATAGGTCAAGGCCTTATCCTAAAATACGCATGTGCTCATTACTGGCTTACATGGTGCTGCTTACTGTACTCTGTTTTGTCTGCTCCAATAGAGAATATCAGAAACAAAAATCTTATTAATATTTCAGTCTTAATCACCAAAGATGAAATACAGGGTAATTTATAAGCAACAGAAATGTATTGCTTGTAGTTCTGAAGACTAGAAAGTCAAGAACAAGACATCAGTAGGTTTTCTAATGAGCCCTCATTGCTCATGGTGGTGATGTTTTACTCCATCTTCCAGGTAGCGGGGACCAACCAGCCTCCACTTATTCCATCACAATATTAACGGAATTTGTGAGCACTCCACCTTCACAGGCTAATCATCTCCCAAAAGGGCGACTCTCAATACCCTCATATTAAGAAGTAGTTTTCACTATATGGATCAGTGGGGGGGGGGGCATTCCAAACAGAGCTTCGCTCTCACAGCTCACATAAGAAGTGTGGCAGGAAATGGTTTTGAGATGCAGCTGCAAATCTACTGAAGATCTCCAGAAAAGCTGTTTTCCTCATTACCTTGTACGAATGTACCTTCATCTCCTTCCTTCCTTCCTTTCTCTTTCTTTCTTTCATTCTTTCTTCCTTTATTTCTGAAGGACTATAGCCAAGAAACAGACTGGAGTTAAAGCATTCGCTTCTGATAATGGGAGTGGCAAGTGACACAACAGACATGAGCTTGGGTTGGAAAACAAAAGACCAGAGAGCCTTGGCATTAATCTAAACTTCTGACCTCCAGATGTCACAAGGAAAATTCTCAAAGAGAAAGAAGTTACACGTAATAATAATAATCATAATTATCATCATCATCATCATTATTATTATACATTGCTTAGTTGGTTATCACTTATAAGTTGCAAGGGCCAGCGAGACAGCCGAGTGGACTAAGTGCCTGCTTAGGCTCAGGGACGGGAGTTTGATCCCTGGCACCACACGCGACTCTGGCCCCACCCCTGGGGGCACTGAGCCAGCCACCGAGTCCAAGCTGGTGGTGCACACCTGCAATCCCAGCACTGGGCAGGCTGAAAACAGGAGGATCATTATGAGTCTGAGCTGCATAGTCAGACCCTGTACCAAATACATTTTTTAAAAATACATACTGTTCATAAATTGCTAATAGACCAATTTCTCTTATGGCTAATCATCCAGATTTATCAACACATGTAGAGCAGAGCTAACAGGAGATTTTAGCAAATCCAAAGTTTGAGATAATATAGAAGTAATATCCAATAAACCTATTATTAACTTAAAACCCTGATATTTGAACTGTGCATACATAAGAAGAGAACTATAATTTATTTCTTAACAAGCTGTGTTCAAATACATTACCAAATTCTAAATGGTACAGAAGATCTACATAATTATTGGAAGCTTTCTTAAATGTGATTTCTTTTCTTAATTCTTTTTATGGGTCCATTTTAGGTGTGCACAATGATTACATTCATCATGGGGAATTTATACCTGAATGTGATAGATGATCCTTTTTCCCATCTTCTACCCCACTTAAGCCCCTCTTTCCCTCTTTGTGTGAAAAAGCCTTATTTCCATTTTGTCTTTTTCCTTCCTTTACCTTTTCTCGCTCTCTCTCTAGTTCCCCTTCCCACTTGACCATTTTCTTCCTGTTTCGCCATATCTACTGTCTGTGTTGCTTCTTATTTACAGTTTTGGTTTCTCACACAAGAAAGACAATGCAACATTTACACATGCATCCAACTTATTTCACTCAGGAGTGTAGTCGTAAGGTGCACTGATTTACCTAGAAATATCTCAAGTTCATCCTTACTGGTAGTAGAGCAGTATTCAAATTTTTTTCTTTATTCATTCACTAGTTTATGGGTATTTGGGCTGTTTCCAAGATTTAGCTATTGCAAACTGTCACTATAAACATAGATTACCATACCATCATTGTGATATAATGCTTTTAAATCTTTTTAGAAGATAACAAGAGAGGGAATAGCTATGTCAAATGGAATCTCTACTTGTAGTTTGTGTGTGTGTGTGTGTGTGTGTGTGTGTGTGTGTATACCAGGAATTGAACTCAGGACTTTGCACTTGACAGGCAAGCACTTGCACCAGTGAGCTATATCCCTGGCCCTAATCCTAGTTTTTTAAAGAGAAAAATGATAAACAAAAACAATGAAGCTGAGTTTTGAAACAGGTTAGTAAGGTAGTTACAATAGTTGATACATTGCATATTGTTGTCTTCATATTAGTCAATCAGGGTCCAAGATAAAGGCATGATACCTTGTCTAAGCAATAATAGAAAAAACGTACTTTTCAAGGAACTAAGAGAAGCTAGCTGTGAAACTGTCTTAACTATATTGTATATACATATATTATTTTCTTTT
>NW_004524630.1:5767199-5768628 GCF_000260255.1 Octodon degus
GGGAAGATACCCAGAAGGGAAATACCCTGTTCAACTGGGACCTATAATCCCAGTTCCTTGAGGAATCTCTACGCTTTCCACATACACTTATTGTGCAGCCTGCTTCCCCACCAGATTGATATTACTTGAGCAACTTGTGATCTTCCTGGTTGACCATAGTTGGAACCCTCATTGTGCCACCTCTTTGCTTTGTAACCACCTTGTTATCTTGCTCTATAAAGCTTCTTCTTTGAAGTGAGACTTGTTGGCAACCCATTTGGGGCCCTCTCCTGTCTCTCAGGAGCCCTCTCTTTCAAAAAAAGTTTTCCTGCTCTTAACCTCTGTTGTTCCTTAAAATTCATTCGGCGGTTTTTGGGAACGTGAACTTGACATATCTGACATCTAGCTGGTTGGGAGTTATATTTCCCCTGTATCAACAGCAAGTTGGTCAGATGTTAAATTAGGTCATGGTTAAAATTTTGAGCAAGAACACACCATGGCAGCCAAATGTGTCACAACACACAGGCCACGAAGGCACACAGTGCCAGGTGGCCTTGCTGTTAATCACACTATCTTGGGTTACTTTGTAATGCAGCCAGATTTCTACTTTGTAAAAGTGTATCTTCTGCAATTAGTTAGCAAGCAATCTTTGGGTGATATTTTGGCCCCATGTGAAAGTTTTTGTTCCCAGTAAATTTTTCAGTGAATAATTTTGGCATCCTTTGAAGGGCTTTGCTTGAGTTTGCAAAGTGGTTGCTATTTTTACTGCAAAATGATGATTTTTCTAATTCCGTCATTCCTTCCACATTTATTAGCTGTCATTCATCTGCAAAGAAGAATTAAAAGAAGCTTTTCTCTTTTTAGTTGCTGAAAGCTATGATTGGAAGGCTTGAGTGGCCAGGACTGTTTTGAAGTGGAGGTGATTGCATATCATTTCCATGAGAATAAGCACCGTAAAAGCAAGGCCAAGCAAAACAAGGCATAGTAAAAAGCCTTTGAGAAAGTGATGTGAAAAGGAAGGGAGATCATGCAGTTCAGCCAGTGTGAGGCTGGAGATCAATGTCCAACACAAAACAGTAGGAAGGACGAGAAGATGCAGGATCTGGAAGCTTAGATGTAGGAAGGTGAAGGAGCAGGCCCACATCCAGGCACAGCTTAAGGAAACGATAGATTCAGAAAAGATGAAGTGTATGCACAAAGACACCCACTGTAGTAACAAGAAAAAGCACTCGAAATAGGAACAGTAAAGGAATGGCAATAGAGAGATGGCAAAACCCCTATCACAGTTTCCATCTCTATAAAATATAATGCACTAAAATCATAATTAAAGACCAATGAGCTAGCTCAGTGGACTAAGTGCCTGCGTAGGCAAGCGCAAGGACCAGGGTTTGATCCCCAGTTCTGCAAGCCACACCAGCCCCACCCCGGGTGCACTGAGCCGGCCACCGAG
>NW_004524630.1:5770134-5771506 GCF_000260255.1 Octodon degus
AGGGTGAGGCAGCAAATGGAGCCAAGTTTCTCAGGTCCTCCCGTCCTAATGCCCGAATCTCAGGGGAATTCAATGCCACGCGGTCTCTGCCTGCTCTCTATTGCTACAACAGAATACTTGAAACCAGGTCATTGATAAAGAAAGGGGGTGGCAAGGCCACCTGTCCAGCATCTGGTGAGGGCCTCCTGCTGGGCCCTGACATGACAGAGTGTGCACAGGACAAGTCAGACTGTTCTGTTTGATAGCAAAACCATTCCTGCAATACTGCACTGACTAGCCTAATTCACTTGTCTAGTCGCTAATCACTAACTCACTCATCTGTTCAGGACAGCCAAGTCCTCATGACTGAATTAACGCCTAGCAGAGTTAATGAATCCCTCAGTTCTGCTACACTGAGGACCTAACTCCCAACATGTGAACTCTTCCCAGACACCTTCAAACCACAGGGGGAGCATCTATTTTCCTGCTCACACGATGTCTGATGTCTGTGTGGCTCTGTTCCACGCGTCTCATTCTGGGGTCCAGCTGAGAGCTCTAGGAATGCTGCTATTGGACACAGCCTGTAGAACCCAGCTTGGTGGGTTGCAAGGGCAGCTTGGGTCTGCGTGGATCGGGAATGTGCCTTGCATGCTGCGCCTGGGGATGCGGACGGTGCCAAACTGTAGAGTCTGTCCTGCAGGCCGTCTGTGCTCTTGACAGATACATGCAGTATCTCCAGCGATCAAAATGCTCATCAGAGAAATCTGGTATTTTAGATTGCAGTTTATTTTCTCATCATTGAAACACAGCACCAGATATTTCAGTCCATAGTTGGCTGACTCCGAGGTAGAGCAGCGTGCCAGAGGGTGATAGCAGAGGGGAAACAGGCCATGGGGTGGCTGACAGGACGCAGAGACAAATCAAGGGGGGTACATCTCCTGTGTCACACCCCCTGTGGCCCAGGACTCACCTCCCAACACCACCTTCAGCTACACTCCCCATCATCCACCTATGCATGCATGAGGCTTCAGAGGAAGCTCAGCACGTAGACCATAACAGATTACTCGAATTTATCACTTCTTTCCAAGACATTGTATACTTCTGTGACATCTGCTCTTGTGTAGTAAGTGTATTCCAAGCACCTGGATTCTTACTGAACTCTGGACTGACAGACAGCTCACAGAAATTTTGTCAAACCTGTTACTCACACATGTGTGCACGTATTTGCACATGTTTATTCCAACATTAAATGATGATAGTTATGGCTTTTTTTTTCTATACAAGCTACTGTAATAAAAGGAAAATGATTTTAAATGGACAAAGAGAATTGGATGTGATGATAAAGGTGAAAGATAGCAGTAGATTTTGAAAGCCTGTAAGCAAGAGAGAGAGA
>NW_004524630.1:5781246-5783706 GCF_000260255.1 Octodon degus
GTCTGTATCTTGTACAATGAATAACCACTAAGACAACAATATGCAATGTATTAATTATTGAAACTGTCCTACTAATCAGATTTGAAACTGTCTCGTTGTTATTTTTTTTTAAAGGCAGAAGGTTTTTTTTTTTTCTTTTTTTTTCTTTTTTGCTCCGAATGCCTTCAGGGCAGATTTGGCTGGCTTGAGTCGTGGGGATCGAACCACAGCAACCTGAGCCTGACTGCTTTGTTGAAGCAGCCACTTAAAGAGCTGAGCTAAGTGGCAGGCCCCCTCACTGCTATTTGTTTCTCAGTAAAATCATTGGGAAAAAAAGAAAGTTTTAGGAACTTAAAGTGGGCTGAGTATGTAGCTCAACGAGGAGTACCTAAATTCAATTCCTGGAGAAAGGAAGGGCGCGCGAGAGTGAGAGCAGGAACAGGGATGGAGGGAAGAAGGAAGGGGGGAGGGAGAGTAGAAAGAGGGAACACGGGTACCATAAAGGCATAAAGCTATGTGCAGGAAGGTTAAGTGGCATCACCCAATGAAAGTGCATGAGTGGGTGTGATTCCAACTGCATCACGTTTTGAAACAGACAAAATATAGAGAGAGCAGAAAGCTCAGTGATCGCAAGGGGTTTGGAGAGTCAGGAGGGCAGAGAGCAGGAAGGGATGAACAGTGATTCACATGGTATTTTAGAGCAAGGAAGCTTTCCTGTACGGTTTTACGACTGTAACTAAGTAATCGTGTAGTTGTTACAACCCTGGGAGACCAGCTAGGCCGTAAAGGCTTAAGTGGCTCCCTCTGCCAGCGCCAAGGAGAAGCAGCTGAGAGCCTGTCCTTCACCAGGACAAGTTCCACGGCGGTGGGAGGCAGATGCGTCCCCTGCACCTCTGATCGCCTGTGCGTGCGGCTGCGGGCCGAAAGCCAAGGTGCACCAGTCACTCAGGCTCTGTGCAGAGGGGAGACCAGAGCCCCTGCTCTCACGGCTCAGCAGCTCATTGTGTTCATGCATTGTCCCGGCCCCTCGGTCAGGCACCAGCTAGCAGGCGGGCTCCTCCACAAAGCCCTAAGCACGAAGAGCCAACTGTAGTAGAAACTGTGGATCTCAGTTAATAACACGGTGTCAATACTGGCTCCTCAATTATGACAAGTACACCACCACTTCGGGACGTTAATAATACAAGAAACTCTAAGGATTACAGCTGGGGAGGGATTTAAGAGAATTCTCGGTGTTGAAGGTGGTGAAGCACAGAAAATGTTCTGTATTTTGTTCTCAATTCTTTATAGACCTAAAAATAAACTAAAAATGCACCTTTATAAAAGAAACATCAAATTGGAAAGGCTTTGCATAAATCTTTAAAGGTGATCAAGTTGGTAAGTTGTAACAAAACACTCCTCTCACACTGCCTGATATAAACGTGGACAACTAATTCGAAGACAGCATCATGTAATACTGCAACCATTGTTGAATTGAAATGTGTCTCTACAAATATAATAAAATAGCCCCGATCATTTATGTTATTGTGATGTTTTTATTGAGAACACTGGAATTCTAAGCCAAAGCATAAATTCCAAGGGAAGTGTTTTAAGTCTGTCAAATCATGAATTGTCAAAGGTAGGAGCTGGGGAGATAGTCCAGCGGCGTAAGCACCTGCCTGGCAGACACAGTGTCCTGAGCTTGATCCCCATAAAATAAATAAACAAACAAATTAATAAATAAATGTAAGAATTTTCAAAGCCAAATTACTTTAATTGCTTTATTATATCTACTTCAGACACAAACTGTATCTCTGTCACTTTTATGATTTTAATTAGGATTTAATCCATGTATTTCATAATAGCCAAAGGAAAGAGAAGTTTGATAAGTAACCAGCTAACCTAAGGATGAATGTTTTCCTTCAGAAATTTATCAGTCAGACAATTGATGGCTACATTAGTCAAGTTTCCACTACTGTGGCAAAATCCCTGAGATAATCCAGCTAAAAGGGAATAAAGATGTAGTTTGGATTATGGTTTTGAGTATGAAGGTCCACAGTGGCTTTGCCACGTTGCTCTGAGCCTCTTGAAAGGCAGCATCTCATGGCGAGAGGGGACAGTACAGCGAAGCTGCGCGCCCCCACAGCAGCCAGCAAGCAGAGAGTGAGGGGAGAGCCGAGGTCTGGGTGTCTCTGCGAGCCCAGTAGCTGATTTCCTTCCACTAGGTCGCAGCTCCCAAGGCTCTGCCACTTCTGGGCTAGCGCAGGCTGGACACCAAGCCTTGAAAACACTAGCCTTTGAGGGGCTCTTGTGGTTTGTGTCCAGTTGTCCCTCTAAAGCCTTGTGCAGTCAGTGGGTGGCTTCTGGAGTTTGCAACTGAGTCTTGTTCCAGTGCTGGGATTATGGGTGTGAGTGTCCTGGGGCAGATATTCTGCATTACAATGCGAAGAGGAGAGAGAGGCTGACCGGCTGCCTGAGCTGCTGCCACTCTTTTCATGGTTG
>NW_004524630.1:5783806-5785766 GCF_000260255.1 Octodon degus
TTCTTCTCTCCCTCTCCACCTCCTCCTTCCTTCTTCCCTCAATTCCTCCCTGGTTCTTCCTCTTTCAGTGCTGGGGATCAAACCAAGACTCATGTAAGCTAGAAAAGCACTGTACACTGAGTCACATTCCGCAGTCCTCAAATTCTGCTATTAAATCTACCCCTCCTTTTTTTTCATGATATAACATGCATAACTTGTTTGAGCCACTCAATACTTTTAAGCCACCAACTCCTTCTATAGCTTAACATTTCCAAATTACACATCGCAAGCAAGGCCCTCCCTGCTAAAACTGTACAAAACATTTATAGAATAGGAGCTCTGAGTAGTCTTGATTGGTCTATACATACCTAGCTAAATTAATCCACATCTTTAAAGTGTGTATCTCATCGTGTTTGTATACCTCATTCTGGTTTTTGCTTTTGTTTTTGTTTTTTCTTTTGTATTTTAGGGAAGAGTCTACAGGGTGTTCAGAGTCTCACTACTAGATCGGATTCGTAGTGATCCACCTGTTTACAGCTTCCCAAGAGCTGGGATTACAGGAATGTGCCACCAGCCCCAAAACATTTTTTTTTTTCAATTTTCTTTTTTTGTAGTACCAGGGATTGAACTCGGGACCTTGCCCTTGCCAGAAAGGCACTTGTACCGCTGAGTTATATCCTCGGTCCTTCATTTTGTTCAAATATAGAATGGGAATCAGTGTTAGATTCTGAGCTGTCCTAACAAAGGACCATAATGTGCAAACTTGTCTCATTTTTTTTTAACACACATAAGCACAGGCGATCGCTTGAGAGATCATGTTTGATATCTCTGATATTTTCCCAACATGTCATGAGGATCGAAGGCTCACAGCGAGTGGTGTGTTGTCAGATGAGATGCCCGACTGTGCACATATTTGGGTCGACCCTCCACCTCTTTACACAGTCTCCCTTTCCTTCACCTTCCCCACAGCAGCTCACATACTCGAGAAAAGAGATTTGTGACTGCGTGACCAAAACTTTCTCTGCCTGACGTAAGTTTTAGGATCTATATGTAAACCAGCTCCTTTGTGACATTTTCATAATGAGCCAAATTAATAAGGGGACGGGCTTCTTCTCAATCTTAGCCCACCAAATACTTGTCCATTCACTGCTACTTATTAGATACTACTTATTGGATTTACTGCTACTTTTCCAAGAAGGCAGTGTCTTTACAAATTATTAATGTATAAATGCTAAGATGACTAAATTATAAATCCTGTATTTTAGGAAACAGAATATGTACTTATAATACACAATGTTTCAGTTATTTATTTATTTATTTATTTATTTATTTATTTATTTATTTTTGTGGTACTGGGGATTGAACTCAGGACCTTGCACTTGCCAGGCAAGTGCTTATTCTACTGAGCTCCTTCAGGTTTTATTTTAAACTAAGTTCCTCTACAATGAACTGACCGGATTTTTGTACCTCACAAGGAAAAGCATAAACACCTCATGCAACTGTACAAAATTAAGTAAAACCAAATGAACATTTTTACATATCAGAAGTGGTAAAACCAAACAATAGCTTACACAAAGATTGAGAATTCAACACAGAGTGAAAGCCTTTTCAGAATAACGATGCAAATAAACTTTCCTTTTGAATTGCTTGTTTACCTATGTATTCTACTAACCACTGAAGACATAAGGAGTCCGAGGCTATATAGTCTGGCCTCTTACACGCACGCATGGAGGATAACAGTGTGGAAATGATGTCATAGTTGACCGAGTGCTTTAGGAAGCCAGCATGAAACCGTCCTGCTTAAGCCCATGAGCATGTGCAGCTGCAGACCCACAACGATGCCAATCCCTAATCCCCGTGTTTCTGGTTTTTTCAATAGTCACCTCTATAGATTCCAAGATAGCTTCAGGTCCATCCGTGGTGCAGATGATGCAGTGGATGGTCAGACTGCTGGAGCCTTCCTCTAATCTGCGACCAGTGA
>NW_004524630.1:5785866-5788493 GCF_000260255.1 Octodon degus
AACCTGGAGACTAAAGCAGATATGAAGAAAACCAAAGCAAAGTCACTTTATGTTTGCAGCTTAGAAAGTAAGATGAAGAATGCAAGGGAGATGAAGATCAAGAGAGCAAACAGTTTGACTTCATTATAGACAAGGAAGGTTCTGCTTGTCCCAGACTGCTGGAGCCCAAGTACGTGCACGGTGCAGCTTTGTTGACCCTGATGTTCTTCAGGTAATATTTCATACAATAAAATAAGTGACAACATTCACATGAGTTCGTGTTTTGGAATAAAGGCACCAGAGCTGCTTGGTTACTGCAGCTTCCCAGTGAATTGCTTTTTCTGCGGGTTGCCCTGAAGAGCCCCGATCAGAGCAAGGTGGTCCCTGGGTTTATTGATCAAATCTGGAGGAAAAAACAATGCCTCTGCACTATGCTAGAGGGTAAGGAAGTAGCACACAGACTCATGTCACACCAGATTAAATCCTTACAATACTGTGCCTGGGTGTACTCTGCAAGAACACCCTAGTCGGATACGAGCGTTACTACAGGCTCCTAAATGGATTCTGCACCTACCGGCAGCTGGTGCTTCTCTTGACTGGGCTGGCTCATTAATCCATGATTTTACAGAACTAATGCTGCACTCTATAATTTGAATACTTGACTACTTATCACTTTTATGTCTTCTGTCAATAAGCCGGTGATGATATTCCACAAGTTTGTAATTGCTCCATTTAAAATCCTGTGTTGTAGTTTATTCATTCTTTCCCTAATGGTGGCCGGCAGCAATTCCAACTTCTGCACCAGCACCTTCTGGTAGTAGTTTAATAATTTATGTCCTTTGGTTCTGAGAAGCCTCATCAAAGTTCTAGCAGAGTTACCTAGAAGAAAAGACCATCAGAATATTGCTTGAGATGAATGGGAATGTATGGTATATCAAAAAACAATGGAGCATAAGACAACACATACGCTCCTAAAGACACGACAGCAGGAGATCAGCTACTGCATGAGGCAGAGCGTTCTGCAAGATAATAAGGAAAATGGTGGCAGTGATGTTGCTGGCTAAAAATACAGCATTTGAGGCCATTAAAATAAAGAAAAAAGAAAAGTGGCAAAACAAGTGATGTTTATGCTGTAAGTTTCTATTATATGTTATACCAAAAAACTTCAGTATATTAATGTAAATCGGGACATTCTTAAGAAGAACAGAAGTAGGCAAAATCCTATAAATCAACATCATGTAAGAACAGTCTGGGCTAGGGAGATAGCTCAGCAGTCTAAGTGCCTTCCTGGCAAGTACAAAGACTTGAGTTAGATCCTTGATACTGCATGTCATGTCAGAGTAGTGGCAGATGCCTGTAATCCCAGTGCTGGGGAGGCTGAGACAGGAGGACCACTATGAGTCTGAACTGCACAATGAGACCCTGTATCCAATTAATTACTTAATTAATTAAAAAGAACACTTTATGACAGATACTTCTGAAGGATTAGATTTCTTCAGAACATTCTTTAGGAAACACAGCACAAAGTAAAGCCCTGAAGGCAAGATAATGTTTAGGTAGAGTCTTGGGGAGGATGCTAAAAATGAAATTTTTTTCTTTCTTTTCAGTCAAGAAAAAATGGGGATGATGTCGCTGAGGCTGTGACATTGCAGTTGGTCCCTGAAAGACATGGAAAATGAGGTAAGGAGAGCGGTGATCAAAGAGACGGCAGAGCTAGAAGGGAAGACCTGGAGTTGGCTGATTTTCCATAAAGAGGAGTCATTCTGACACTACTTTACTCTACAAGACTACGATGATGATATTACCTACCAATGACGGGGAAAGAGAAACACAGACAATTTGGCTAGCAAGACCTGGAAGATGAGGGGAGTCATATGTAGAAGACAGAAGCGAAGAGTCATTTGGGGCCTGCTGCATCAGTGGCAAAGAAGTTCTGGGTTCAGGCCGGGGCAATAGTTCAGTGGGATGGCACCTGCCTGGCAAGGGCAAGGTCCTGAGCTCAAGTCCAGGTACCAAAAAAAAGCGGGGGAGGGGGGAATTTTGAGCAAAATTTTTAAAAGAGAAAAAAAGAGATGACAGGAAAGAGGAGAACTCTCAGGGAAGAGGAAGAGGATCAAGCAGATGTGGGAAGGAAACATGGGGGAGATTCACAAAGTGTGTTACATGCATAGATGAACATGGAAAGCAAAATTCACTATCATGCAAGTCAATGCAAGTAATAAAATAAACTTAAAAAAGGAAAAATGGGGGGCTGGGGAGATGGCTCAGTAGAATAAGCACTTGTCTGGCAAGCATAAGGGCCTGAGTTCAATCCCCTCCCCCTAAAAAAAGGAAAACTGGAATTTGATCCTAGAGATTAGAAGGCATCTCTGATGAAACAACAAAAATTTAGCAATTCTCCTCTTGTAGGCAATATCCAAAGTATATGGGAAGGGCCGGCCAAATAGCTCAGCGGATTAAAGCACCTCCAAACAGACACAGGGGCCAGGGGTTCGATCTGCAGGCCTTCTGTGCTGGCCTCACCCCTGGGGCACGTTGAGAGGGTAATTGAGACTGGGTGTGGTGGCACATGCCTGTAATCCCAGCTCTTGGGAGGCTGTAAACAGGAGGATCACTATGAGTCTGACCCTAGTAGTGTAGACCCTTCC
>NW_004524630.1:5788593-5795399 GCF_000260255.1 Octodon degus
ATCGCTTGAGAGATCATGTTTGATATCTCTGATATTTTCCCAACATGTCATGAGGATCGAAGGCTCACAGCGAGTGGTGTGTTGTCAGATGAGATGCCCGACTGTGCACATATTTGGGTCGACCCTCCACCTCTTTACACAGTCTCCCTTTCCTTCACCTTCCCCACAGCAGCTCACATACTCGAGAAAAGAGATTTGTGACTGCGTGACCAAAACTTTCTCTGCCTGACGTAAGTTTTAGGATCTATATGTAAACCAGCTCCTTTGTGACATTTTCATAATGAGCCAAATTAATAAGGGGACGGGCTTCTTCTCAATCTTAGCCCACCAAATACTTGTCCATTCACTGCTACTTATTAGATACTACTTATTGGATTTACTGCTACTTTTCCAAGAAGGCAGTGTCTTTACAAATTATTAATGTATAAATGCTAAGATGACTAAATTATAAATCCTGTATTTTAGGAAACAGAATATGTACTTATAATACACAATGTTTCAGTTATTTATTTATTTATTTATTTATTTATTTATTTATTTATTTTTGTGGTACTGGGGATTGAACTCAGGACCTTGCACTTGCCAGGCAAGTGCTTATTCTACTGAGCTCCTTCAGGTTTTATTTTAAACTAAGTTCCTCTACAATGAACTGACCGGATTTTTGTACCTCACAAGGAAAAGCATAAACACCTCATGCAACTGTACAAAATTAAGTAAAACCAAATGAACATTTTTACATATCAGAAGTGGTAAAACCAAACAATAGCTTACACAAAGATTGAGAATTCAACACAGAGTGAAAGCCTTTTCAGAATAACGATGCAAATAAACTTTCCTTTTGAATTGCTTGTTTACCTATGTATTCTACTAACCACTGAAGACATAAGGAGTCCGAGGCTATATAGTCTGGCCTCTTACACGCACGCATGGAGGATAACAGTGTGGAAATGATGTCATAGTTGACCGAGTGCTTTAGGAAGCCAGCATGAAACCGTCCTGCTTAAGCCCATGAGCATGTGCAGCTGCAGACCCACAACGATGCCAATCCCTAATCCCCGTGTTTCTGGTTTTTTCAATAGTCACCTCTATAGATTCCAAGATAGCTTCAGGTCCATCCGTGGTGCAGATGATGCAGTGGATGGTCAGACTGCTGGAGCCTTCCTCTAATCTGCGACCAGTGACTCAGTTCATGCGGATGGACGAAGGTCTGAATGGAGAAGCTTGCATCCGCCTGTTTGTGTGTATTTCCTTCAGTCTGTGTCTATCATCTTAGATACTTGAAAAGTTACTTTTAAGGCTAAAGCTCTAATTTTGAAAACTTATACAAGATTCATAAACAAAGACTGCAAGTTTTAAGGAAAGTCTGGAAAACTTGGTTTTCAACAATTTACTACCATTTACATCCAAGGCAGAAAGTTTCTAAATTAATATTTTCTAAACTAATCGCTACACATCATCTCAGTGTTCCTACTGACTTGAGAGCTAAAGAAGCGCTTCTCATTCGGCAAAGTCGGAGGGGCGGTGTATGCCTCCCCACACCAAGGGGGAATATGGATCCTCCATGTTCTTTAAAGGAATTTGGAACTTAAATATTGATAACTTTAATTGCTAAACTCAGTAAACAAACTTACTCTTTCTTACACCCATGTGTGTAAGAAACATTACCTTAGGGAACGTTTTTAGAAATTTTCATTTCTTTTTACAATTCATACTGAATGACAAAATCTTGTGAAACCAATTTTCACAAGATGTCACCGATGCCCAGAGCGCACTTAGCTCTGGCATCCTGTCTGAGGTGTAAATCACAGGGGACTAGTCACAACCAACTGTCAATCCTATCGTAACCCAATTTTGTGTCCCATAAGCAGAGATATAATAAAAGCAGGCCCTGGCTGGCCTCCCTGATGAGTCCACAACCAGAAATTCATCCGAGGGAGCAAACGGCTACCGGGTTGTCATGGGGCCTAAGGAATTAAGGGAGAAAGGTGCCAGCGGGGCAAAACCCGGAGTCCTCGGTCATCTCAGCTGCCCGGTTCTCCCTAAGGCAGTGTCCAACGAGTACAGCAGGGAGGAGAACATAATGGAGAGTGGATCACAATTCTTATTTCTTTACATCTTCAAAGTTCTTTATGCCATTAGGACAAACGTGTTACTTATGCAGTTTCCAGTCCTCAAAAACGGTACTCGCAAAAACACGTGCTACAAGGCAGTGTCCACGTCCTAGAAGGGTGTCGCGGGCCGCGGGGAGGGAAGGCGGGACCTGGCTTCCTCTCCAGGAAGCAGCGATGACGAGGAAGCACAGAGCCTTAGCGGAGGCACAGCCTGGGACTCTTCTCCGAGCCCTCCCCTCCGAAGGCGGGCGGCGAGGTCTCGCGCCAAGGCCCCGACTCCTCCGGGCAGTTTCGCAGCAAAGATCAGGCTTGGAAGGGCAAAGGGCAAAGATGAAAAGGCTGGGACAGGGAGCGGGGCTCTAAATAGAGCCACACCACGCACCCGACACACTCCGCAGTGCGCTGAAGTTGTTCTGAAGAACCTGGCTGTCCCTCAAACTCTTCCTGGCTCCCTCTGACCTGGACCAGTGAGGACCCCGAAGAAAGAGGTGACAGAGCGCTTTGGGGAGTGACCTGGTGTGAAAGGGAGCCTGGGAGAGGTGAGGGGGGTGTGTGCGCTTGCCCCCTTCCCGCAGTTAGCGCGCAGGCAGGAGAACGCACTCGCGGACGAGGCCGGGTGTGCCCCAAGCACAGTCTGCGCCAAAAGCAAAGCAGCAGAGCGCAGAAGCGGCACGCAGCCGGCGCCGCGGGCCTGCGGCAGTCAGCGGCAGCGCGCCTGGAGGGCCGCGGTGGGCTGAGCCTAAGCCAGAGGCCATTCTCCTTCAGAGGGCGCTGGGGGCGGTTCTCGGTGCAGGGCCACTTGCACAGAGCGACACACGGGGGCTGGACAGCGGTAAGGGGCGCAGCTGCGGCTGCCCCGCCAATGGGTCTGGGGCGGGCGAGAGAGCGCAGCCCCAGCAAGGTCGCGAGGCTGCCTGCGCCGGGCGCTGCCGGGCTGCGGAGGGCGGAGGGCGGAGGGCGGAGGGCGGCGAGCGCGGGGTCTTCAGGCGTCCTCGGTGCGGGCGCGGCAGGCCACCAGCTGGCGCAGGTTCCTGCGGAAGCTGTCGTCCAGGAAGGCGTAGAGGAAGGGGTTGAGGCAGCTGTTGGCGTAACTCAGGCTGGTGATGAGGTAGGAGATGGCGATGACCAGCGGCGTCTGCGGCAGGTCGGTGGTGAGCGCCACCACGGTGCTCAGGTGGTAGGGCGTCCAGCAGAGCAGGCACACGGCCAGGATGGCCGCCACCAGCAGGGTCACCCGCTTCTTGGCGCGGCCCAGGACCTGCGCGTGGCTGTCCAGCCGGATGGCGCGCAGGCGGCACAGCAGGGTGGCGTACAGCGCGCAGATGGCGCTCACCGGGAGCGCGAAGCCCAGCACCAGCGTGTAGAGGCGGCTGGCGCGCCACCAGAGGGCCTCGGGCTGCGGGAAGACCAGCACGCACTGGCGCCGGCCGTGCTCCTCGTCCAGCCGGGCGAAGACGGCGAAGGGCAGCACCACCAGCGTGGCGAGCGCCCACACGGCCAGGCTCACGGCGCGCGCGGCGCGGTAGGTGCGGCCGGCCACGCGGCGCGACTGGGCGGCGGCGATCACCACGAGGTAGCGGTCGGCGCTCATGACGGCCAGGAAGTAGAGGCTGCAGAACGTGTTGTACTGGTCGATGGCCACGACGAGCTTGCACACCAGCTCGCCGAAGGGCCAGCGCCGCAGCAGGAAGTCGGCGATGTTGATGGGCAGCACGAGCGTGAAGAGCTCGTCTGCCACCGCCAAGTTGAGGATGAACACGTTGGTGACCGACTTCGCGCGCGGCGTCCGCAGAAGCACGCACAGCACGGCGGAGTTGCCCGCCAGCCCCACGGCGCAGATCACCGCGTACACGACCGGCACGGCCACGGCCAGCGACGGCGGCAGCGGCAGCGGCTCCGGGCTCGACGCGTTGGCGCAGCCGAGCGCCAGCGCCCGGCAGGACGCGTTGGCCGGGCCGGGCTCGGCGGAGGATGCGTTGCGCATCGCGGCCAGGGCGCGGGACCGGCCGGCGCAGAGTCCGTTCCACGTCCGCCCCGACCGCCCTCGGGCACCCGGTGCTGCGCTCCGAGCCCGCCTCAGACTTTCCGAGGGGCGGGGACGGCTCAGCCCACGGTGGCCGCGGACTCTCGGGCCTGGAAAGCGAGCAGAAAAGCCAGGTTAGGGCCCTGGACGAGCAGCTCCGGCGAGGAGGCGGCAGCCCCAAGCCTTCCCGCGCGAGCGCTCTGGCTACCTGTTGACCTCTCCTGCCGCCCGTTCAGTACAGCAGGCTGCTGCATACACCCGTCCTTGCTCTCGGGGGGCCACCGTGCAAGCCAGTCTCCCCCGTTTGGAACACTCTCGGCGCACTCGCGTCACTCCACCGAATTCCACGAGACAAACCCACTCCCCCCAGGTCGCGCGCCTTCGGTGACAGCACGCTGGACAGCAGTCTTTATCTTACCTGGGTGCTTTAGAAAGGGGTCCGCTTTCCCTGGAGAGGTCAGGACAAGAGAGGCCAGTGGCGGGAAGGGATTGGTGTCCTTCTCGCTGAACCAGCAGCCGCGCATCTGGCGTCCCTCTGTGCGCCTTGGAGCGCGGGGACCGCGCAGCCGCGACGCTCCCCACTGACCCTCCGCCCCCGCTCTTAGTAGAACAGCTCTGAATAGCAGAAAACTGCACCCCTCTAAATATAAGGGGTTCTTTGCTTCCTCCCAGTAGTGTTACGTCACTCCATCTGAAATCATAACAGGCTTTCCTGTTAGGAGTTAAATTTAAGGAAAACAAGGTTAAGGTGTTAATGATTTTTTTAAAGGAAAATAATGCAGCTAAGACTTCACTCCATGTCTTAAGCCCGGTGCCACCAACGCAATTTGGAATTTGAAATTACAGGCATACCATGTTGCTACACAGAAGGCGGAAGCAAATGCAATTTTCTAAGTGCAAGTAACTCGTTTTCTAGTAGTCTAGTCTTTAAAGGTTCAAAGATTGTTAGTGTCAAATAATGGCTGACAATTTTGGCTACTTTTCTGTTTCCAAAAATACACGTAAAGACTTGACTGGTGTTTTGATGGCTTTCCAGGGCAGTGTCATGCATATCTCTTAAAAGGCTGTGTATGGTTCAACGCATTCCCCTGCTTTTCCAACACACATTCCTGCTTCTCGCACTAAGAAGCATTCCCACCGCCAGGGGCTGCTGAGGAAAGGCAAGCAGGGGTCGCCACCCCATTAGTGCTGCGACCCCGGACCGCAGTTGCTTTCTCTAGAAAGGGGGAATCATCTAAGACACCTTGCAGTTCTCTAGAAGATTGAATGGAATAAACCAAATATTGGGTCTCTCTGACTCCTATTTGTCCCCTCCGCCTCTCTCTTGGGAGAGCCAGTAAAATAAAACCCTGTATTCTACCTTCTAATAAGCTTCCTGCCCCCAAAGCAGACAAAGCTCAAACACAGTGCATGTCTGTTCCTTTATAGTACATTTTAAAGTGAGGATCTGATACACTGAGAGATCTCAAGTAGCCAGAGGAAAATGCCTATGGGTGCAAAAATACAAATGATTTCCTTAACCTACTCTTTTTATACAAGCAGGATTACCCAAATTTGATATTTCTGCAATTTCATGCTCTGAGTGAAGAAAGTGACAGAAAATTCACAGACTGTGTCCATAAGGAACATGACATAAAGAGGCACTAGCAAGGTTATGAAAGCAAGACAGATTGTATTTAGCACCAATTTTATATTCACACATATCTATATGCACGCATGTATTGAATGCAGGTATATATGTATATAGTTGATCATTTCAAACATTGGGAGATTTTCTATTTTTTTCTACTCATTTTCAGCTTAGTTACATACTGGACAATAAAATTTTGATCCAAAAGAATTGGTTGACCTCTCAACTGTTGAAATCTTGCATTTTCCCAGAGGTTGTTCTCCTAATTTCTGTAAGTCAACTTTTCTAATTCTTCTTAGAACCTCCTCTGCAAATATTTTTATTTTAGAGAGAAAAAAATAAAAATGATACAAAATTTCAAAACACCTTATAAAAGATTTAATACAAGGTGAAAAAAAAAAGGAATTGGTTCGAACATACTTCCCAGTACACAGTGTTCTAATTACTTCAAATCCACTGGGAAATAATGTATGTTGTACATTTGGAGTGCAAAACACCGCGTGTCATCTGGCCTCATGCGTTCACTACTTCCGTTGTCCCAGTCTCACTATCGACGTGCTTTCTGTCTTCTCAGAGCCTGGAAGTGTTGCTCTAACCTCAGTCAATAATTGTGCATGCGTCTATTTACACTTTCAGTTCTTTCCTTCCCGACTACCTAATTTGGCCCTAGTTTATCAGGTGTCTACCATTTTAGATTTCATATTTTTCAATGGATTCTTTCCTGAACATAAAACCCTAAATTCAGTCACTGCTTTTTGCTATATATAGTTCCCTTGTTTGACAATATTATGCCTATACTGTTTCTTTGATATTTTCTTTTCTTTTTTTTTTATTGACACCAGTTATTTTTATTTTAAAGAAAGAAAAAAATAAAAACAGTGGTACAAAATCTCAAAGCAAGATTTTAGGAGAGTAACAATGGTTAGTACATTGTGTATTGTTACTGCCAAAGTAGTTTCTCATATTACAAGATATAGGCAAGAAATAATAAGCAAATAACATAGGTACAAACCTCTGTTTTTTTTAAGTCCATAGAAAATGG
>NW_004524630.1:5804099-5808161 GCF_000260255.1 Octodon degus
AAAAGAAAAGAAAAGAAAAGAAAAGAAAAGAAAAGAAAAGAAAAGAAAAAGAAAGAAAGAAATTTCTAAGAGGGTTGGGGAGATAGCTCAGTAGAATAAGTGCTTGCCTGGCAAGTGAAAGAGCCTGAGTTCAATCCCCAGTTCCAGAAAAAAAAGAAAAAAAGAAAAAAAAACAGAATATGGGAATATATTAAGTAGACATTTGTTGCCATTAATCACATACCTCAGAAAGCAAACCAAGTACCCAAGGATCAAAGCTATGACTGTATTTACAACGGCAAAGATAAGATTTATGAGGCTGATGTGCAGAGGCTGCTTAAAGATAAAATGAGTATTTATATCTCATAACAATAGATTCAAGCAATATAGAAAAATGTAATCCTAACTCCAACTTCTCAGACTTTTTTCAAGTTATTTGAGAGAAAGTAGGTCTGGCTGGCTAGATCCGTGGTTGTTTTAATCTACATTAACTGTTGGCAATAGCTAGTCAGTAGGTTGAGTGGAAGCCGATGGGGAAAAACTAGGAAAGGAAGTCTGAGGCCAAGAAATTTTGATGAGCTTTCAAAATGCTCCTAGGCTGTGACGACCTTTGCGTCTGCAGTGGTTCCCCATTTCTGTGTAACCAACCATCCCCAAGAACTTACTGGCTTATATAACAATCCAGCAGTAGCTTGGCTGTGTCCTGCACTGTGCGGAGTCATAGGCGACAACAAACACATCAACCAGGGCTGCAGCACAACGGAAGCCTGCCTGGCTCAGCTGTTAGCAAGATCCCCTTCTGCGCAGGAAGATCCCAGCCTTTGCTGGCTACCTTCCAGGGGTCGCCCTTTATTCCTTGGTAGATTATCCCCCTTCCCCATCAGGGGAGCCAACGAAGAAGAGCCAGTAACAGAAGCTCAGCAAGGCCGATCTCCCTGTCCTTGTAGCCTAAGCTCTGAAGTGGTATGCCATTGCTTCTGCCATATTTTATTGCCTAGAAGACCCTACAAGCAGCCTACAGACAAGGAGAATTATACAACGGCATGATGTGTCCTGTGAATGTCAGTTGATGCTCTATGAATGTCAGTTTGGGGGACACAATGCCACCCAAAGCCCCATGTGTTTGGAGGTGGGGCTTTGGAACGCGATTGGACCACGAGGGCTCTCGCTCCATCCAGTGGCGGATGCATAATCTGCAGCATGCTGAGGAGGTGATGAAGGCGGGGTGGGGCCTCGCTGAGGGGAGAGGTCCTCGGGCTCAGCGAGGGGGCTCCGCCGTGTGCAGCCCAAGGCGCCTCCTCTTGGGCTCTTGCCCTTTCTGTCTGCTCACCCACTACCAGAAGGCCAGCAGCACTTTTCTCCCACAGGCTTTGCTGTGCTGTTTTTGCCTCACCACAAGCATAAGGCAGCGGAGCCAGGCAACAGCAGCAAGGAAAGTATTGCATCTTTAGCTACATCCCTCCCAGCCCTTTGAAAAATGTTTACCTTTTGAGGTAGGGTCTCACCATGTTCCCAAGCAGGCCCCAAACTTGCAGTCTGCCTGCTTCTGCCAGAGTAGCTGGGATTACAGGAGTGTGCCACACTCGCAGCCTCTCTAAACAGCTCTGGAGTCCAAATCTTTCTTTCAGTGCTTACTCTGCCAGTGAAGCTCAGGCCTCCATCATATCTTGCCTAGAAAATAGCCTCCTTGGTTTTCTTTCCCAAACCTCTAGCTCTATTACTTTATCTTACTACTTCAGTTATAGCTTTGAAACCCAAGTCTGATCACAATATTCACTGATTAAAATCTTTTCACTGAATTATATGACACAAGTCAAATTCATGCATTTTATATATATGTGGTACATGGCCTCACCATGCAACTCGGACTCATAATGATCCTCCTGTCTCAGCCTCCCCAGTGCTGGGATTACAGGTGTGTGCCACCATGCCTGGACTTGGTGGACTGCTCAGCATGCCCCAGGGCAGGGCTGGCATGGCACGGGGTGCTGGGGATTGAGCGCCTATCCCTGAGCTTGCCTAGGCAGGCACTTAGTCCACTGAGCTATCTCACTGGCCCAAACTTATACATCTTTACCCATCACATATATGTAACTCCACAACCTCCTCAGCCTAGCCTGCTGGTATGAGTGCTTCCATGTTTTGAAGTAGACTGAGTCCTGACTGCAGGAGGTTAGCGTAACTCTAGCTCTTTTACTTTCAATGCCAATCACATGGTAGGTGCCCAACAAACACTCCATGAATGGACAAATAAACTCAAATAATATCAAAGGATTCTATCAGTTACTAAAATCATCTTGTGCAGTTTGTTGTTTATTAAAGAATTTCATAGATGTTTCCCCTAAAGGAAGCCAGATTTTCAGATCCTAAGCTGACTGGCCGAGACGTATTTGCCCAAGGATGTCTCTGGCATCTCCTCCATCAGCCATTTCTGTGTTGTTTGTGTTGTTCACACTGAGAGGTACAAACCTGCAGCGAAACATCATCAGTGCTCACGGCTTCTCCACCACCATGCTTGGCCAGCAGCTTCACTCAGAGGCTGCCCTTAAGCCTGGCCGCTTGCACAGCCTCATTTGTCACCATGTCAGCGTGGCTTGTTAGCACTTTGTGTGTGGCCCAAGTCTCTGTAACTTAAAGGTCACACAGGATGTTAATAAAAGACTGAAGCTTATTATCATTTCTCTGCTCTCTTCATGGGTGGATATGAGCAACAGGGAGACGGCACTGACGACCGTGGAGGAAAGAATGTCGCGCTGAGAACAGGAAAGGGTAGGAAGTGGCATAACGACCGGCATGTCCCTGTGTTAATGTGCCACTCAGAACGATCCACTCACCTCGTCTCAGCGTATCTGGCTAACCATATCTCCCCTTCTTCGCTGTGATTGGAAAGCTGCTGCGGCCGCGCTCCCGACAGACTCTCCTCAGATGACCTCTTTCTTCAAAATACTGCACACATCATGAAAATAAAAGATCGTGCTACAGATCTGGAGGTGCAGCGGGTGGGAGAGCATTGTTCCGCATGCGCAAGGCTGGGTTCAGCCGTGTACAGCTTTAGGTGCCATCACAGGGAGACCCAAGAAAGCCCTGCCCCAGATGTGCCACAGTGTCCTCAAAGCCCAAAGCGCCCGTTGATGGTGTGAGCTGGAAACATCATGTGAGCTGAAAGCCCAACTGTCAGGGAGTCACTCAGCGATTCTCCTGTCTCAGCCTCCCCAGTGCTATGATGACAAGGGGGCTGGCACGACGTGCCCGGGGTTCCAGGGCCAGCATGGCATGTGATACCAGGAACCGAACCTGGGTTCTTGTGCTTGCCGGCCGGCGCTTAGGCCTCTAGTCTAGGCCCTTGCATACCACTTTAAAACGGTAATGACGTACGCTGTACTGACCCTCTTGCACCAGATTGCTCTGAACCAGTTTGTGATAAGCTAAAGGAAGGATCCTCTGGAAGACGCCAGGCCTCCTACAGTCAGTGCTCTCCCTAGTCATCTGCTTTCGTTTTACTTCTGAGGCCAAGGATTGGGGATAATTTGCAAGTTAGAAAACAGTCTACTTTTAAAATAGTGCTCATTTTCAATTTTCTTATGAAATTCAATTGGGTAGATTTTTACTTTGTCAATACATTCACTTAATGTAAGTTACAATATGTACTTCTGGGGCCAGCCAAATAGCTCAGTGGATTAAAGTGCCTGCAAGCAGGTACAGGGCCCGGGAGTTTGATCCCCGGGCCTTCCATGCCAGCCCAGCCCCAGGCCCAGGGACAATTGACACTGGGCGTGGTGGTGTGCACCTGGAATCCCAGCTCTTGGGAGGCTGCAAACAGGTGGATCACTGTGAGTCCAATCTAGTAGGCAGACCCTGAACATTCTGGAGATCCTTTCCTAAAATATAAAAAATTAAAAAAGGACAATATGAAGGGCCAGGGAGATGGCTCAGTAGATTAAGCGCTTGCCTGGCAAGTGCAAGGGCCTGAGTTCAATCCCTGGTTCTGTGAAAAAAAAAAAAAAAAAAAAGAACAAAAAAGGACAATATGTACTTCTGTACATGTTATTCATTGAATAAGTATTATTGGTTCCAGGCATGCTG